>NC_056737.1:145470370-145580370 GCF_019279795.1 Protopterus annectens
ACTGCAGACTGAAACTGCCCTGTACCTGTTTAAAATCAGACTTAGCACATGGACAGAGTTGCTCCCAATTTTAACATTCTACCTGTGTTTATAGATGCAGGGGTTTGGACACCTCTGACCAGATTATTATGTTGGCACTACATAATACAGGGTGGGGGGTGGTTCCACTGGTGTTTCCCTTCACATTTGTTATGAATGCTTTATTGTGACCATGTTTATTTATTCATACATATATATATATATATATATATATATCTGTTTGTACATACACCTGCATACCTATTTGCATTTCCCATGCAGTTGAATATCCACCGTGCATCCCCGCTGTCTTTACCTCCCTATATCTGAAGGATATTATTCTGCCCATCACTTATGACTTCACTACAGGTATTCAATAGTACTGGCAACAAATGTGACAGTTGGTTGTTGTACATATGTGTACAGACCTCTCAAACATTCAGGGACTAATTTAAACAGTGACAGGGACAAGGCAAGGACAAATCAGGGACAATCATGGACACTTTTACAATATTAGTACTATTAACTTGAAACGTCTTGACAGATTCAGAGCATATGTATTAATACTTATTTTCTGAAGTTAAAAGCGTCTATTACTCTTAATTATTGTCATTATTCATTCAAGTGTCATTCAACACCTTTCCTGCAAAGGTCACTGGTTTTAGGAGGGATTAAGAGGCTGGCCAGCTATTGTGCAAATGCTCGGACCATTGCTAGGGTTACCACATTTTCATATCTCCAGGATGGGATATATTTGGGACACACCAGATTTTTTAGGCTAACACATACCCATGGTCAGTACAGGGTTTAGAACTTTAATTATTTTCCTAGATGAGAGCTTATTCCTGTAGCACTTTAGTTGTTTATTCTGTTTCTTGTAAGATTTAGTTATTTTACATACAGAAATAACTGTTTTAGGTAACTGTTACATGAAATATGGTACATAGTTATTTCCTACAATCACAGGACATTTGCCATTGTATCATTCTTGGTCAGGAAACACCTACACAAACAGGGACTGTCCCTCACAAAGTGGGACAGGAGGTACTCTGCTTACGTCAGCGCCTTAATCACCCTATATCCAACTGCCACTATGTGAATGTGTACAGTATATTTTCTCGATAATTCATGTGGGGAGCCGTGCATCACGGGCAGGTGTTTGATCCCGGGTAGTAGGTTTTGCATGACTGGCTGGAGGGTGAGCAGTCTCGTGAACCACTACTGCACATACAACTTGTGTCCAGATGTCTACAGGACTGGACATCGTGTCGTGATACCAAGTCTCATGTTTACACAGGATACTTATCCCATGAGGGATATCCAAAAATTGAACAAGCCAATAACCTTCAATTTTTTTGGATTTACGAAAATGTGATAGGGTTTTACATGCAAGGGATACATAGTTTGCAATCCTGATACTGCCTAGGGCGACACTGCCTACTAGATATGAGTAGTGGTCACTATGTGCAGATATGGCTGCGCCAAGCTAGTAGCCCGAGTATGGCTGGATTTGGTGGATGTTCAGGAATGGGGGGGTTGTGTGCTGTAGAGGGGATGATGGGTATTCAATTATGCATCCAGGTGTGTTGTAGTTGGATGGCTCAGTTCCATCCAGACCATTATGTGGGTATGTGCCGGTGACGTTTCTGTACATGCGTATTGCACATTTTAATATTCATATGTTTGTGTGATTGTGTTCTACAGTATGGCCTGTCAGGTTGTATTGCAGATGTGTATGTTTGTTCTTTGTGTTTCTTTCTGATTCACCCACTGCTCCCTCATACACCTCCAGTTCACCTATTGTGCATCCAACACAGTCTCGCCTTTGTGGATTATTACATTACCCGTCCCCCCCACACCCATATTCCACACACTCCATCCATCCCTTCTCTGGTTGATGGCCCATGGCACGGTCAAGGAACACATTGCATACACTACATATCTCTGGTACCTCTATGGTTGTGAGGACTACCCTAGCATTTTTCAACTTCCACATGCTGTACATCACGCACATGGGTACACGCAAATACTTATCTTTCATGACATGGTAGGTACACCCAGGTAATACCTGTTCATCTTTGACACATCCTGACAAGAACGGCTTGGACCGCAAATGGGCAGATTTTGGCCGAATGCCCTGACCATTGGTAGGGTTGCCACCTTTTCATATGGCCAGGATGGGATATATTCCAGACACAAATCAGATTCTTCAGGACAACACATACCCACGGTCAGTACAACAGATAGTACTTTTGTTTTATGCCTACATGTAAGCTTATTGTTGTAGCAGTTTATATGCTTCTTCTGTTTCGTTTACTTGCTTATTCTATTTCTTGTAACATGTAGGTATGTTACATATGGAAATAACTATTGTATGTGACTATTACATGAGATGTGGGACATAATTATGTCATACGGTCGCAGGATATTTTACATTTCTAATGGTTTTGGTATGAACACAACTGCCCAGATGGGTACTGTCCCTCACAATGTGGGACAGGTGGTAACCCTGACCATTGGGCTAGACTTAGCAATTGGCGGCATGCTAACATGATGCATTTCACTTCCACTTGGTATAACTATCAACACTGCATTAGAATACAGGCACATGGTTTTAAATGTCATTTGTTCGAGGGATGGGGACTCGATATTCGGCCACGTGCATTTGTGTTTGCTTCTTAATTTTGTGTTCGCAAGAACTGTCTTGCATGCTTTGCATATGTTTCAGTATCCACAGACACTGACAGGTGTGATTACTATTGCAGGCAGACTGTAATATTCAGCATTTTAGGTTGCACGTAAATAGCCGACATTTCCACGCCTCTGTACGGCGCTTCAACACACCCCATGCACTCGAGCTTGTTTACTGTGCATGTGGATGTGGCTGCCGCGTGCCTTCATTAATATGCATATGGTGCTACTGCGCCATCTGCACGCCGCACGGTCGGCGCAAGCCTAACACCGGCCTTGCGCCGAGCTTCATGAATCCCGGGGAAAGCGTTTAATGTACAGAAGTGGTCCAATGTGTACTTACATGTCTGCAGTTATTCAAAGCCACAAAAGTATGTAAAAATCAGTGCAGCTATACAGTCTGTTTCAGTAACGTTAAGTGGTAGCGTGTTATAAGTATGGCACAACTGGCCAACCTACCGCTGAACTCTCCAGCTTTTCACAGAATGTCCATAATTTTGAATCATTTCTGTTTTGGTCTAAAAGGTAGGATTTTCAAAAACTGTCACTGCCCCTAACACTTCTTAGCTGTTGCTTTGGAAAAGAAATACTGAAAATCCAGGATAATGACTCTTCCTGCTATCTGATTCAACTGCAGAGCAGCACAACACATGTGTATACAGTAATTCATTGTGAAGGAAGTGCACCTTGTTTTGTTGAAAAAGTCCATTCTGCATTCCGTTACAGAAAAGTTGACAACTATAAACTGTAAACAAGCATATAAGGCTTTCAGTGTTTCAGATGAAGCAAAAATACTCCACCCTTTCAAATGTGCAGGAGAAGCCGTAAATTATTGGCACAAGTATGGCTCAGAAAACAGCCGTTTCCCCTGCTGGAAATGTGGTTGTGATAATACGCAAGTACCTTTCCAAGTTATGAAAAGTTGTTTGTTTATAATAAAGTATTAATGTATATAATGTGAATGCATTGACTATTACCATTGTAAAGAAGACATATTACCAATTATATCACTGTTTGGACCTTTTTTAAAGCATTTACTGTTAACAAGATGCTAACATTTGTTTGACTTAAGCCATTTGACTTGAATTTTCAGAAATTGTTTTGGAATGTAAAAATGGACTTAGTTACTAGAGGCTGATGTTCCACAACTCAGGGGTCTTAATTCGTTAATCAGTTTCCCATTGATGTCACAATACAGGGGTTAACATCAAAAGAATTTAATCTTCTCTGAAGAGGTATGTGTGGAAAAATGACAAAAGTTTTTCACAAATTAAAGTTAATTACACTACTGAGATGCAGTTATAAAGGGCAATAATTATTAGTCTGTAGAAGTTCACCAAGTCTGATAAGCTTGATCTGCCCTTGATTTTGAAAAAAAATGTCAAATGCCCCCCACCAATAGTTTGCTATGTATAGAGTCTCAGTAATATCTGCTCAAAACATTTCACAATAACTGATGCATGATGGATGTGTGTGCATCACCATCTGTATGAATCAGGGTAACTATAGCCACCTGCCAGAAGTCAGAAACATACCACATATTCTAAAGTGTACTGAAACAAGTAAGTCAAGCACTCAGTGCATCCCCTAATTTTAGACACAAAGAAACAGTTAAGCCATTTGGACCACCTAGAAGAGAATCCATGGTGCCTATTGGGCCAAGTCTGTAGGAATTATTTGACATGACAGAATTTTACAGGTGACTGACTCAGTGTTGTTGTTATTTGGTATTGTATTATCAGGAGTGAAAAAAACATGTTGACAAAGAACTCCGCTATACTCGTTTTCTGCAGCCACCTTCCTTAAGGAATATATTACTTTATACTACTACTTTTGCTGTTCTTTGTGAAACTCCTACTGTATTTATAAAAAGTTTTCCTGCTGTTAAGGCTAGCTAAGATTTTCTCATAATATGCTCTTGAAGCATGTACTTTATTCTCACAGGCTTAGCAAAGCTGTACCTAAATTGATTGAATTGGGTGTGGAACTACTTATAAATATTCCAAAAGTATTTCGTTTAAGCAACAATTTACTAATAGCTCTATTCTACCAAAGAACATTTAGTGTATAACCATTAGTAATGTGCTTTGCAGGGACACATAGTGAAATAAGGGATTCAATATATTTGTAAAGGTTTTTCCAACATAATTCATAGTGTTAAGGGTTTGAAAATCTTTTCTCCTACTTTTAATCATTGTATTCCTTTATTAAACATTCATGGTTATTCTGGTAAATTAATCTCTTGGAATCTTAGACTCTGAATACCCTTTGTATGTAATAGATACTATTACTTTACACATGTATGATGCATCATAAATAATTACCACTGCGTGAGGCAGTAGTAGGTGTAACATGTTTTTCTAGCTATAAAACTTCTATTCTGGCCAAAATGTTGGCCACTCATAATGAGAAATATAATATGCTATTGGGCCATCTGAGAAAAAAAAAAGAATCCCATGACATATCTGGTGTATTTACATCCCCTGCTGTAACACAGTATGAACTTAGGGGTGCAGTATCCAATGAAGAAGTTTGCAAAAACACAACCCAACACAAAGAGGGGATTCTTAGCTTGATGTTTTGGCAACAAAACTTTTAAATGCAAAGAAATGTTATGCCATGTCAGACATAAATTGACACCCCCACTAGTGTTGCCTTTCCTGTAATTATGAAGACCCTTGAAGTCTGGCATTGCCATTAGTGGGTTTATAAGACTGTATCACATTTCAGCTAATTGTAGAATAACCATATTTTCTCTGGATATTATCTGACAGAGCACAGAGGTCTGCCACTTTGCTATTTAAACTTCCATCATTACTTAAAAGCAACTTAATTCTGTGTAACTGAATACCTACATTAGAGTTAAAAATTCCTTTTAGCCTAAAAGTCCTAAAGTGCATTGTAATAACAGTACAAAGAAGTCCATTATTTATTTTTTTCTGTGCACTTTTTCACCACTCCCTGAAAATCATCAAGCCACCCCCTATTGGATTTTAACCCATTTGTTCCTTAGAGGGTGAGGATTTCCCCTTTGATCCCCAAGGCATTGATAGCCATCTGGAGGTGCCATCATCCAGGTGACATTGTGGTATTTACTGCTGTCATCAGCCTCCTGACAATGAGGGCGTAGTTTGTTATGATAGCCTACCACCACCTCCATTTCGTTGGTGACACAGGGATTTACATCTGTCAATTTCCACATGCTCCTTACTACTTTTAGTGACTTGAGCATTCACATCCACATTGTCCCTTTATCAGCCCCTGCCCTTTATAATCCACTCTGCCCTCCAGCAGTGATAGTGGCAGGAGGAGCAACATGTGTCTACCAGGGAACACCTGCCTTCCCTAGGATGGGTATGCCCACTCTCCTACCCTGTGCCTGGGTACATCCATTCTTCTATCCTGTGCCTTCAGACACCTGAGCCATCAATCAAACTTGGGTCACCTGGGCCATTGTCAGGGCTTTATGCCAACAGCACAGCAAAATTACTCTTGTAACATCACTTAGATTAAAACCACTAACTGCTTTCATAACATGGTCAGGGCAGCATAACGACACAATTACAATGGTCATTTTCTAGGTGTAACAAGGCCTGTCCCTTCACTGTAAAGTTGTTAACTCTTCATTGTTTTTCCAGATGTCGACTCAGTAGGAAGTCAGAAGTTACCTTAGTTCACCTAGAATCCTTAAAGGGAATGAACCACTTTGTTAAATACAAACATTCAGCTCTATCATATAGAGAGTTATAATAACTTAATGGAACATCAGAAAAATTCACAGAGTTTGCTTACTTTTCAAGATGAACTGGGCTTCCTTCACAGTGGAGTCATTTCTTCACAATAACTCTGTCAGGCACTTTTAATGGGGTTTTAATGGTGTACCCCACAGAAGACAGAAAAGTTAAATTTTATTATGGAGAAATACAGTTCAAAGTTGCTGCATCTCAGACTTTCTTCTTCTCTGTTGTAGGGATTTCAGAGTTAGTATGTATAAATAGTGCACCAGATTCAACAAAGACTACACTAAGTGTACACAATATGTATTTAAGAACATTCTTATCACATTTTTCTGTGCTTCCTAGTCACTCAGAAAGATTACACTAAGTGTACATGTAGTTTACACTTTGTGATAACTTTTACGGATCCCTGACAATATTTAAAGCTACAAGAATATCAGTAGGAAAACTAAAATTAGGAGGAGGAAGGTGTGAGTTATGTCTTTGTTGTCTGTTCACTCAGAAAGGTGTACACAAAGGTGTAAGTAATGTTTTTAATGTATATCAGTAGTGCTTACAATTTGCTTTTTTGCTTTTTTTTAATACTAATCCCATTTAAATTTTCATAGTTTTGAAAGCTGTTTTTTTGTCATTTGTCCACTTCCCACTGACTATCAGCTCACCTCACAGATCACCTATTTGGTCCATTTGTTCCTCCTTTGATCACCAGGGGCAAAGGTCTGGTTAACTGAGGAGAGAGAGCATCATACTGCACACCAACAGCTTTTGTTCCTTTAATTGCCTCATGCCAGTTTCAGACTCTTATTGATCATAGCCAGTGAGCTGAAGGCCCCACCTCCATGGTGACACACCTATCTGGGGCACCGCCCTCAAGAGGCATGCAGTGAGGCACTACAAAGCCATGCTTTGCCTCTGTCATAGCACATCACCTCCTGGTCAGCCCTGCCCCTCTGATCTGACAGGTACTCCATTGTGATCTCCTTACCACAGGCAACACTACAGCTAAACTACACCTCTCACTGGCACTCAGTCTCCATCCCCTCCTCCACAAAGAGAGATGAGCAGTTGCAGCCCTTTCATTCCTCTGCCTCCCCTCATCAGCTTCTCCAGTGCTGGGGCCACTAGCTGAACTCAGGGGCCCCTTCTTTCTACTCCATGGAGCTGGCTGAGAAGCTGCAGTGCTGAGTCTTGAACTACTGATAAAGAGCCATTTTAATGCATGCACCCTCATCTTAATGATGATCTTCACCATTATACCATTCTACATATATAAGCAAGAAGAGTAGCAAGCTGTGGATCATTTCTATACATAACACATTTCTGTTATGCACTATATGATTTTCAGGTGAAGAAACCAGCTGGAACTATTGCCTGTTAATATAGTGAAGGCCCTAATTTTGCATTTCAGATTAGCAGTGTCATTAATATATAGCAAGTTATTCAATCAGCAAGAAAGCATCCTCTCTTTTCCTAAGGGCCATATTTCCAGTGTTGCTCTTAACTGTCAGTAATACTGCGTCAGTTATTTACATCATTAATATTTGCTAATGAGCAACTCAAAAATAGCCAAACTAGTACAACAGTGAGTATTAATAGTGAAGAATGGCAGAGATGGAGAAAGTTTATCAGCAAATTAACATTTACTTTAAGCTGATCATTGTAGTTAAAAACATGTTTGGAATTCATGGAAGCAAGTCTGTGGTGGCCTAACAGAGGATGGGTGGGATGGGTCATCTAGAAGGTAATGATGAAAGACAATGTAAAGTCAGCATTCTGGAGGCTCTCTGGGATGACGACCCAACACTATGCAAATAAGGAGAAACTCTCACAAAGAATTATATGCCTCATTAACATACTGATACACTGAACTTCATGGATAGAGCTGCGTTCTAGTAGCAGCAGGGCAGTGTTTCATATGGGCATTGTGTACTAGAAGGCCAGAAAGCTGAAGTGAGGTAGGCTAGTTTGATCAACTCTGGAAGGGTTATACAGGTAGGGTCATAGGTTCATAGGATGTTACTAGGCTAGCGGCCCTAAAGCCTTTACAAGCCTAGCTATGTTAATCCCAAATATCCCAATTTGTTGTTTCTTGGGTAGTTTGCAGAATGAATTTATGAACAGAACAGGTCTGTGGTCAACACCAGCTCCCCCTGTCCATGAGGGGCATGGGTGCCATCCCAGGGGCAATGGGGTATGGGGCTTCTCTGGTCAGCAACAGGAAGTACAACAGAATAGGGACTACACCAATCACTAAAAGAGACTGAAAGGTAACTGTAGGGTCTGACTACTGACAGATGCGTGTTTATGTGTGTGTGTGTGTTTGCATGTGCATGTGCGCGCGTGTGTGTGTGTGTGTGTGTGTGTGTGTGTGTGTGTGTGTGTGTGTGTGTGTGTGTGTGTGTGTGCGCACACACGCATACATGCACACTCAGGGGGTGATGTAACAGGCACTACTGCAGGGTTGTTGGGAACAGTGTGCATATATAGTTTAGGGATGCTTAAGGTGACCAGAGACTTTGGCTGGTAGCATGATGCTGGAGGTGGGGGGTGGAGAATTGTAGACACCTGTAACTGTCAGTTGTAACAAAGGTGTGAGAAAGGCTCTATCCCTGAAACATTCAGGGTAGCAAGTCAGAATGGGCATTGTAAGTCACTATACCCACTGTATTTACTCGACTCAGTGCTCACATCACATGAGCTCAGTCATAACTTGTAAATGATAGTGTACACATTCCCTAAATACATGCATTCAGGCTTGTAACTTCATGAACTCATGAAGCCAGTTAAAAAGCACCCTCATCCCCTTTATTTTATTTTTCCTTTTTCCAGGGTTACTGCATCTCAGAGAAAAAGAGATCACTGACATGCAGTGTAAAGCCTGATTCACTATTTCTCAGAGGTGCATAAAAATATGGGACCATCCACAACTAGGAATTCTGCAAGTATTACCCTTTTAAGACTCTTGGAAGATGAAGCTCTTCTGAAACTAAAACTAGACAAAGAATTTGGACTTCATTTTGCATCTAAGAAAGTACATTTAAACTACTGCACTTATCTTAACATTTAAATCAGTTTTGTGTGGTTCCATTTTTGTATTTTATTGTGTGTAAATGAAGGCATTTTATTGTCTGAACTGCTTTCATGTGGGTACTATGCTGTCCTTAGATATTTAAATTGAACTTGAGTGTTTTGTCTAATATGAAGATGCAGCGATTAATTGAAGGCATTTTACTATTGCACTGCTTTTTCGAGTGAGTTCTGTGCAGTGCTAGGTATTTAAATCAGTTTGGAGTGGGTTCTCTCACATTTTTACTATTTCCTCTCTGAATATGAAGCTACAGATAGAAACTGAACTGATTTTACAGTTTGCATTGTTATTTTGGTGGATTAGTCAGCATTGCTACATCTAAGTGCTGTGCTTTAATCACTTATAGGTTCATAGGTGTTTATGGGTTAATGACCACAAGGACCTTTTTAAGCCAAGCCATGCATCCCAAATCTCTGACAAGTACAGATAACCTTGATAAGTGTAAGCATGGGCCTGGGAGATGAACCATTTACAGGTTACCTGTGTCAATTAGAGACATAGGTGCCAAACCAGGGATGAATTTCCAGTTACCCATCCAATTGTCCAAGTTGCACTTGAATTGGGTTAGGGAGGAACGCTGCTTCTCATGGAGGGGAAGCCTGTTCCATAGATGGGGTAGTCTCTGGGATACATACCTATCTCACCAGCAGGTCCTATTTGAATCACAGGCAAGGTCTAAGTCTTTAGAATGGTTAATTCTGGTGCTGTTTGTTTTGTGGATATGCAGGAGGTCCATTAGAGTGGGGTCTGACAATGCCCTATATGCCAAGCATAGATCGTCCCTCAAAAGCCTGTAGGAGACAGAATACAGGGAAAGGGCTTTGAGGCAGTCTGCATAGGACATATTAATTACACCCTGTATTCTTTTAGTGAGGAACCTCTGTGGACGTTCCAATTTTTGCTGGTTAGGTACATACCAAAGGGGGCATTGTACTCAATGATAGGTCTGATGAATGTCGTATACAGAGGAACAATGACTTCCTTGGACTTAGATGCCATACCTTTGTTTAAAAGTTACACAACATAGAATGATTTCCTCACCTCTGTAGACACATGATGATCAAAGACTAGATTACTATCTATGTGTGTTCCTAAGTCCATGACTACTGAGTCACATCTAAGGGGTGTGTTGTCAATATGATAGTTACCAGGGATGGATGACTTCCTAAAGGATACTATTATGCATTTCTTGGCATTTTGTTTTACTCCGTGGCTCTGACACCAGTTATTTGTCTGTGTCAGCCCCTCCTGGAGGACATTTGTGTCAGTGTGAGATTCAATGACAGTTCCTAGTTTGCATTCATCTGCAAATTTAGTCAGCCAGAGACCACTGACATAAGCCTTGACTTCTGAGAAATAAATGCCAAAAAGGAGCGGTCCAAGGACTGATCCCTGAGGGACTCCACTTGTGACTGGCCTCTTTCTAGAGGTGGACTCCCCAATTCTAACTTCCTGGGTCCTGTCTGTGTGCCAGTTGGCTATCCACCGGGTGACATACAGACCTAATCTCCTGAGTTTGTCAACAATGTCTGAGAGGGGTATTGTGTCAAATGCCCTGGCCAGGTCAAGGTAGGCAGTGTGAAAGATTTTGCCCTCATCCATTGCTTTGGTGACCTTCACAAAGAATTCCACCAGGTTGAGTAGACATGATCTGCCCTTGACAAAACCAAACTGGGTTGGGTCCAGTGTCTGGAGGTTTACAATATCTCTATTGATCATCTCCAAGATCATTCTTTCCATGGCTTTACATATAAGACTAGTGAGACGTATGGGTCTGTAGTTTCCAGGATGGCCCACCTTTGTGCAGAGTGATGACTGTTGCCTTTCTCCATTCATGAGGCATGAAGCCTGTTTGGAGGCTACAGTTAAATAGTAATTCCAGAGGCCATGATAGGTCATAGTTCATGCTATTTAGAAGGCATCCTGGGATATTGTCTGGGCCCATTGATGCAGTGTTCTTGGTCTTATAGGTTCATAGGTTCATAGGTTCATACTAGGCTATCTACCCTAGGGCATTTATAAGCCTAGCCAGAGTGTGTTTGGCTTTCGCCACCCATTTTAAATGACTTTTGCTATGCAATTTTTTGAGGTTAGTATACTGTGCCTCTGTCTAACAGTGACACAGAAGTGATACCTGGGGTAAACCTATGATCTCCCATCCACTCATCAAGATTCCTATTGAACAGAGTCAATGAGGGACTTTGCCTAACCTGGACTGGGATTTTATTCCAGAGTGAAGGCAGCCTCTGGGTTATGAATCTGTCCCTCCAGCATGTCCTATTTATTTCAGTGCTGAGGTTCAAGTCTCTCGAGCGCGTAGCTCGATGGGATTTGGATTTTCTGAGGTGCAGCATGTCCATTAATTCCGGGTTGGACATGGCTTTATACATCAGGCACAGATCGCCTCTGAGCAGGCAGTATGCCACTGAGTAGAGCTGGAGTTTCTTTAACCAGGCAGCATATGGCATCTTTTGAGCCCTTTGATCCTCTTGGTGAGGTACTTTTGAGGTCTTTCCAGTTGCTGCAGGTGTCTGGTAAGGTACATCCCAAAAGGGGCATTGTTCTCAATTATGGGCCTGATGAGGAATGAGTAAAGAGGCATGATGACCTCCTCTGATCTAGATGTGAATCCCTTCATGATTAGGTGGGCTATATAAAATGTTTTTTTAACCACTTTGGCCACGTGGTTTTCAAATGAGAGATTGCTATCAACTTGGGTCCCCAGGTCCCTAATTAATTCTTCCGTACTTAATGGATTACCACCTATGTGGTAATTTGTGGGCACTTTGTTTTTGCCAAAGTGGATGACTATACACTTTTTGGCGTTTAGCTTGAGGCCATGGCTCTGGCACCAGTTGTCTGTTGCTATGAGGTCCTTTTGTAGGATGCTTGTGTCGGCTGGAGAGTTGATTATGGTGCCTAGTTTGCAGTCATCTGCGAACTTGGTCAGCCACAGTCCTTCCATGTTGGCCTGTACCTCTGAGAAATATATACTGAACAAGAGAGGTCCCAGGACTGAGCCTTGTGGGATGCCACTTGTAACAGGTTTGGAGTTTGACATGGCTCCAGCAATTCTAACCATGTGGGTTCTGTCCTTGAGCCAGTTTGCAACCCATCTAGTGACATAGGGGTTTATATTTAAGCTGGTGAGCTTATCTATAATGCCTGAGTGGGGTATTGTATCAAAGGTTTTGCGAGGTCCAGGTAGGCTGTGTGGACCACCTTCCCCTCGTCAATGGCTTTGGTGACTGTTTCAAAAAAATCGACCAGGTTTAAGAGGCAGGATCTGCCCTTAACAAAGCCGAACTGGATAGGATCCAGTGTCTGTAGGTCCCCAATATCTTTATTTATGAGGTCCATGATGATTCTTTCCATAGCTTTGCAGACCAAGCTAGTCAGGCTTATAGGGTGATAGTTTCCAGGATCCGTTGAGGCACCACCTTTGTGGAGAGGGACCACTGTTGCTGTACGCCACTCTTTGGGTACATATCCTGTAGTAAGGCTGAGATTGAACAGTAGTTTTATGTTTGGGTTTAGCTCTTCTTGGAGTTCATGTAGGACGCAGCCTGGGACACCGTCTGGTCCCATTAATGCTGTGTTTTTTGCTTTGGAGAGGGCAGCTCTTACCTGAGCATCTGAGATGTCGGGGGGCAGCACTCTGCTGGGATAGATATTTGCCCTTTTGGTGGGGAGGGGGGGAAGAAGTTTGTGCTGAACCTGTCAGCTAGGATGTTGGCAATGTTTGTGGGTTCTGTGTATTTTTTGTCATTTTGGACTAATTCTGAGCATATCTGGGAATTCCCACCCATGTTCCTAACATAACTAAAGAAAGCCTTGTGATTATCTTTAGTGTCCTGTGCAATTTTTCTCTCGAAGCTGGCCTTAGACGATTTTATGAGTGCCTGTAGTTTTTTGCTAATACTGATCAGAGATGCCTTCCCTTTTTGGGATTTTGCTCTATCATGTAGTAGCTTCCTTCTTCTATTGTATAGTTTGTTTATGGCTGGGGTCCACCAGACAGGATGCCTGTCTTTGGAGGATTGGGTCTTGGTTTTACTTGGGATTGCATGATCCATGCATTCCTGAAGGTGTTCATAGAATGCGTTTATAAAGGATTCTGTGGTCTGGGCCATATTTTCCACAGGCCCGGGGGCTTTGAAGGATTCCACCTCGGTTTTGAGGAGTGTGAAATTTGCTTTAGAGAAGTTTTTCACTGTGGTTTTCTGGGCAGGGGGTGGGGTCGGGATGTGAATATACAGTGAGATTAGTTTATGGTCTGATCTTACCAGTGAGGGATACACTTCTGGTCTGGAGCATAGAGCCCCCATGTTGGTGATGATCAGGTCCAGTATGTTTTCCCCTCTTGTGGGAGTGGTAACAAGTTGTTCCATAGAGTTTATAAATTCTAGGAACCTTTGGGCTAGGGTGTTGGAGCTAGAGTAATGCTCCCAGTCTGTGTTTGGGTAGTCGAAGTCACCCAATATAATGGTGTTTGGAGAGACCTTCATATTTTCCAGTGTTCTCAGGAAGGCTGAGTGGGGTTCCTGGGTTTGGGAGGTGGTCTGTAGCAGGCTATAAACTGGAAGGCAGTTTTACCCACTGTTAGTTGCACATGGATAGTCTCTGATGCTTCGTGCTGTGCCACCAACCTGGAGGTGTGGGTATCTTTGACGAATATTGATACTCCCCCTCCTTTTGTGGTTCGGTCCAAGTTTTGGGGCCAAAAAGCATGGTATGAGGTATAACCTGGTAGTGCTGGGGTGCTCTCGGGAGCCTTGAACCAGGTTTCTGTTACTGCACAGATATCGATGTTCTCCATGCTAAGGAGAGTTTCGAAAAGTGCATCTTGAGGTTTAGACTTCTGGCGATGAGTAGCATTACTCTTAGTTTCTTATCCCTTGTGATACCTATGGAGGTGGGTTTGTCTTTTGAGCCTTGCCTAAAAAAGGCACTATGGGGGTGGCAAGAGCCTTTGCCAATATCCAAAAGCCCAGGGGTGACAGGTGCAAGCCGTCCCTAGCGAAGCATCGTGGCTTGTCGAGCATGTCATCCCTGGCTGACAGGCATGGGATCCCCTTTGAATGACACCAATACTTAATTCAGTTGTTGAAATTGATCATCTTGTCTTCATATTGTGGCATCATTCTTGGTGAGGGTAAGATGCTACTCAAGGTCAGGGTCATACCGGCCTGGGGTACATGCTCAGAGAGCTCCTCTATGTCTCTTTTCATGTAGTCCAGGGAGGTACGTCTCAGGTCATTCACACCAGCATGGACAATGTCTGAGTCATATTTGTACTTGCCTTTGAGTGACCTGAGTGCTTGTGTTATGTGGCGCATCCTAGCGCCCGACAGGCAGCTCACTGTGACCTTCTCCTTGTTCAGCCTGGTGAGCAGGACGTCAGTGTGCCTGACGATAGAGTCACCTATTAGAAGTGTATCAGGTGTGTTGTTTAGCCTTAAGGGCTGTGACTGTTGAGAGAGCATTAAGGACTTGTTCCATAGTGATAGTAGGGGGAGTTATATTTGATGATATTTCCTGAGAGAAGGTTCGGGAGGAGAGAGGAGTAAAGTTGGAGCTGAATTTATCAGTCAGGAGGTGTGCTATATCTTCTGGCTCAATATAGGTGGCTCCATTTGCAATGAGCTCTGCACACAATTGTGTATTGCCTTTGAGGCTGTGGACATAGTTAAAGAATACTTTGTGGTTGTCCTTGGCCTGGGAGGCCAAACTTACCTCAAATTTGGCTTTGGTAGATTTTATTTGTTCTCTGAGTTGTTTGTTTAGTTTGATAACAGTGCTTTTATCCTGCTGGGTGCCATGATTGTCTTCCTTCTGTTATATAACCAATTGATTTTGTGATTCCACTAGGGTGGCTTGTTTTTTGAGTTAGTTCTGTACTTTTTCCTGGTGGGTACAGCTGCCTCTATGCATCTATTAACATGCTTGCACAGGGTTTCTGTGAACAGTTCTGCATTGGCAGAAGTGTTCACAGGGTTTATGGGGGCTTGAAATTTTGCCAGTTCCTCACTTAATAGCAGGAGGTTAGCCCTAGAATAGTCCCTGAATATTCCAAGTTTAGCTGAGGGTCCAGGTTTTAGTTTTACTTCATAGGAGACCATTTTGTGGTCTGACCTTACCAGGGAAGGCATTACAGTAGGGGGTCTGCAGCAGTCTCCCATATTAGTGAGGACCAGATCCAGTATGGTTGCACCCCTGGTTGGTGTATTGACTATCTGGTCTAGGGAGTTTGTGTTTACAAAATCCAGGAATCTCTGTGCCTGTGAGTTTGGTGTCATATAGGATTCCCAGTTAATAGTGGGGTAATTAAAGTCACCCATGAATATGGTATTGGGTTGGATGGTTAGTGTTTCTAATAAGCTTAAATACATGGTATGGATTTCCTGGGTCATAGAGGGGGACCTTTAGCTTGCAAGGATTTTACCTATGGCGATTTGAACATGGAGCAACTCAAGTACATTGTCCTGTTTGACCAACCTTGAAGTATATTTATTTTTGATGTAAATAGAGACACCTCCACCTTCAGCCCCTGCATGTGAAGTAGCTTGTCACACTTAGAACAAGCATCCAGTTTTGGCCAGCTGTGTGTGTTATCTACAGCTTTTGGTCATTAAATCTAGTGAGAGTGGGGTGGATTTATACAGTTCTCGGAATATAGACACTATTGGCTAGAGCTTTAGCTGTTTCGAGCTATCTGACAATCTTGTCATGGCTCTTAAAAGCTCAAGCTCTTCTGAAGCTAAAATCAAACTAATTTGGTCCATTTGTACTCCGTTTTACATCTAGGGAAGTACACCATTTATATATCTTAGTGCTTCCCACCTACCCTTTCCCTGTTGTGTTTTTGAACTTGGTAGCTTTTGAGCTGTCTGCCCAAATTCTATATCTGGCCTTGTAAACTCCTCCCAGTCTCATTTCCTCTGCTCATATTAATGGGCTTTGACAAATCAAGCTGGGGAGGCCCTCCTCTTAGACTGTTAAAGCTTGAGTTAATCTGTTTCCTACATTTTCTGGCCTTTATTATATATTTAAGGAGCACTAACAGTCGCCTTTATTTTGATGCATTTATTTCTGCATTTTCTGTTCCTTGACTCATTTTGTCTCAAAAGCACAGTTGTTTGTAACTTTAGCCTGATCTGGCGCCATAGACTTTCATTTTGGCTGACAGTTGTGGGAGCATTGTAATTTACTGCATGACCTGTGATTTAAACAGTGTTTTGTTTATTAAAAGTAAAGTTCAAAACATTTTCTGACTTTTATTGCATATTTAAGCTACACTTACTTTTACCGTCATTTTGATACATTTGTTTCTGCTTTTTCTTCCTTTGTCACATTTTTCATAAAAAGTTACAATTGCTTAAACTGTAGCCCGGTCTAGTACCATAGACTTGTAGTTCAGATTTATAGTAGTGAGAGTATTATGACTTGCTGCATGATCTGTGCCCCGAAGCTCTATTTCCTTGAATTTTTGCCCATTTTGATTGGTTTACTGAATTAGCTTGTCTCTGTAACCTGCACTGAGCTGCACTCAGCACAACACTTCTGTGAGACTCGTTTGATAGTGGGTACTGTGCACATGAGTTTTTTTTCCAATAAGAAACCTCACTAACCAAACTGTCTTTAGTACTCTAAACCTGTGGCCACTGTAAATTTCACTGAGTGAAAATAAGATTATCTAAGCCACAGTAAGATGCACAATTTATAGTAGTCCCCACAGGCCAAGATCACTAAGGTACCGCCCCACAAGTAAGTAGTCACCCCATGCTACCAACCCCAGCAGGTACAAACCTCCCTGCCCCCACAGTCAGACCCATATAAATCATGGCCTATCACTTTTCCACAATTTCTGTAGCCAGCCTGATTGAGATGGGTATATTGAGACAATATAGAAATTGTGTCATGATGTCTGAAGACCTCATATTACACAAACAGCATAATGCAATTTATGTGAAATGTACATATATTATGAAACTGAAGGCCGTAATTTCACACACAGACAACACATATACTGAGAATGTCAGGAATTCACCCTAAAACACACCTTCCCACATCTCGCATAAAACACATAATCTGTCATATGCTAAGGTTCTCAAGCTTAACTTACCCAAATTATAAAGCTCTTCTAAATGTAACAAGGGCATTAAGCACCCACAGAAACACTTCAAGTCTGCAAAGCTTACCACCTCATGTAACACTACAGGTCCCAGTTTGGCAGTCCATAAGCAGGGATCTACCCAACCAAATAGTCTATCATAGGTGACTCCATTGTAAAATGTACTATTGAACTATTCACCATGCTGAGTACGGAAAGAGTGATGCGATCTTACTTGTTTGGTGGCAGGATCCATCATATCACACATGCACTCCAGTCCTTCAACAGCAAGTTCCAGTATGACTCTGTCATAGTACATGTGGGTGTAAAGACTTGTGACATGCCTTCCTGCACTATATGAAAAGAAGGATGATGGAGCTGTCTGACTGTGTGTCCCAACTGGCAGGTATGAGCCTAGCAATGAACATCTTACCCCCCCCCCAAGGCTGATGCCGCAATACAAGCAAAAACTGTTTGACTTCAATAACTGGCCTAGCATTTGGTGTCATTCAAATGGGGTACAATATCTGTCAGCCTGGGAGGATATGATCAGCAGGGCATGATGCTTTGCTAGGGATGGTTTGAAACTGTCCCCTTCAGGCTTTTAAATATTGGCTAAAACATTGTCTACCCCATAGTGCATTTTTAGGCAATTCTAACCTGATAAACCTACCAACTCAGTGAAACACACACAGAAAAATATCAACGTGACACTGATCAATGCTAGGAGCTTAAACAAGAAACTCCATTCCATGCAAGCCCACCTCACTTTGGACAATGTAGATGTCTGTGTAGTGACCAAGAAGTGTTTTAAATCTGCGGAGAGTTCTCTGGCTGTGCAGGGATAGAATGCCTTCCACACATTTGACCAGTTACTAGATAGGAAGGGAAAATGGTGGGGGTGTCTCAATCTTCATCCAGAAGAGACTCAAGTCAAGGCTGGTAAAGCAGTGTGATTCCCTAGAGCTTCTTCAAGTCCAGCTCACCATCAGCAAAGTCTCTTACCATATTCTAGCTAACTGCAGAATACCGTGAATGACTCAGGAATGCCATAGTGCCTACTAAAATGATATGGAGTCACTCAGCATTAAATCCACTACTATGTTCCTAAATGACTTCAACTACCCAGCTATAGAATGGGAGCGTATACCATCACCAATGTGCAAGCCCAGGGAGTAACTAGTCCGAGTACCCACTAATTAAATCAACATCCTGACAAATATGGGAAAATTATGCTCCATCCCTTGTGTAACATCCTGTCTCATTATGTCTGACCACAAACAAGTCTCTTTCAAAATAAAGCTAAAATGTCCACTGTCTCTTAGAAATTCTTACTTCTAAGTGATACCCTGGGAAGTTTCAAATCTCCCCCCACCCAAAACCCAGAAAGCTCTACTGCTTATGCCAAAATGTACACGACTAACTTATATCAGTATGTAAACAAATGTAGAAAAACAGCTGTACCCAGTAGAAACAAGGACAGGGTGAATCACAAAAACAAGCCTCCTTAGTGAAACCATAGTATCAATAGGATTTATAACAAAATGAAGAAAACTGTAGCCACAAATAAGAGGTGCAACTCCCAGCATGTTAGAAATCCCGCAATTAAATTATTTAAGCATCTCAGAAGTCTAATTATAAGTCCAAGAAGAAATTTGTGGCAAAACAGCTACCCATGGCAAGGTTAACTACAAGGCCTTCTTCAACTTTGTCCATAATCTCAAAAGTGCTATTCAGCATTGTGAATGACACCACATATACTGAAGCTGATGATATAGCACACCCACTGGCCAATAAATTCAGAGCCAACTTCATCCCCCCATCCCTGAATATCTCACAAGAAATATCAGAAACCAGTATGCCCCCAGCTATCACACAAGACCAAGTCACGAAAGCTCTATCAAAATCAAATAAAACTGCATCTATGGGTCGTGACAACATCCCTGAATGTATCCTGAATAGTATGAAGTATGTATTATCCATGCCCCTAGCAATACCATTCAATTTCAGCCTCCATAGTCTGACCAGCCTCATATGTAAAGCCATAGAAAGACTTAGCATGGAATTAATCAGTAAGGATAAAGGAAACCTCTAAACACTGGACGTTTGTCAAAGGCAGGTCATTCTTACTTACCTAAGTGGACTTTTTCAAATAAGTCAGCAAAGCCAGAGACAAAGGCAAGACGGTAAACACCATCTACCTAGACTGAGCCAAACCTTTTGACACAGTACCCCACTCAGGAATTGTAGAAAAGCTAACTAAATTAGGAATAAGCCTCTACACCACCCACTGGATTGCCAACTGGCTCACAAATACGGCACATGATGTCAAGATAGGGCAAGCTACATCAATAAAAAGACTAGTCACTAGTACATCCCCACAGGGCTCAGTGTTGGGACCACTGCTGTTTTGAATCTACTTCTCAGAAGTCCAAACAAAAGTCAAAGGTCTTTGGATGAACACATTTATGGATGACTGTAAGCTGGAAGTAGTCACTGAATCCTCAAAAGACTCAGCCATCCTCCAGAAGGGCTTGTCCCAAACAAATGACTGTTGGCAGAGTCATGAACTTGAGCTAAATGCCAAAACATGTGTTATTGTATTATTTGGAAAACCATCTGCACCGAGAAACTACCAAATTGACAGCATACCCCTAAAAATCTATCTGGTAATTAAAGATCTGGGGACATATAACTTATTAGCAAAGGGATAGTATTTTGAACAAGACATGTTATTATCCCAATGTAGTGAGCCCTCATCCGACTCGTCGTTGAGTATAATGCCTCCTTTGGTACCTTCCTGCCCAGACATATGCAACAACTAGTACGTCCACAGCACTTCCTCATAAAGATAATACAAGGACTAAACCACATGACCTACATAGACCTCCTCAAAGCCCTCTTGCTATATTCTGTATCCTATAGACTGTTAAGAGGTGATCTGTGCCAGGCCTATAACACATGCTCTGATCCAGTACTGAAGGAACTACTGCTCATCCAGAAGTCAAATGGTATCAGAAATACCCAATCAGAAGATGTAACATTTTCTGCAACATAAACATAATGGTTTGGAGGGACAGATTCACATCTCAGAAAGTACCACAACTCTGCAACGGATTTTCTATCCAAGTAAATCAAAACCCGGTGCTGTCTCTGTTCAGGAACAACTTAGATCATTGGATAATAGCAATGAAATTTACTATTAAAGTGCCCCCTGTGCTACTAATGTACAGAGGCAGCACCTAAATGCCCTGCCTCCAGTAGGGTCCCTTTTCAATATTCACTGCTATGACCCCAAAAACATTCATTCACAAATGGGAAGTATAGGAATACAAATCATGGTAGGGGTAATTTGAATGCTTAATTAGATAACACAGTTTGGCTTAAAATGGCCATTTAGAGCAGTTAACCTAATATTTACCTGTGAACCACCTCTTTGCTTTAAGAAGTGAGCAAACAGGTATGATCAAATACCAGCTTGTTATGCTCAAGCAACTGAAGATCAAGCTTCAGTAATCCCAGTAAATAAAATAACTACATGTCTCCACTGCAGTGGGCAGGGGCACCATGACCTGGCAGGAGTGATCTCAATAAATGACAGTAACTACATGTCTCCAGTACAGGGAGAAGGGGTACCATGATCTGGCAGGAAGGAGATCTTCACTGACATAGGGTTAGTGGATGGGTTGTACTCTGTTCCTCTGGAGTAATAGACATGATTATGAATTCTGTACCTTCATACACCATATACATGTGATTAAGGGAATTTAGCATGCCCATGGCAGTTGGAGAGATTTATCAGCCATTACCCACTGATCCTGTTTCATAATGACTCACACAAGATTGAAGAAAAGGCTTAAATAAGGAACATGAGATTTGTGAATCCCTCTCAGAATGCTTTGGTGAAGAAATCGCTGTGCAGGCAGCAAACACAAGTCTCCTTACATAAGTCACTGCCTCCATCAGTTTTAGTTTCTTTTCTAACAAACTTCTATTCAGGCAATGTTAAGGAATGTTATATTTGGCTCATGTAAAATGCAGTTTTAGACAATCCACATATCATAGTCAGTTTTTCTGGAGTGATTGGTTCTCATAGTGATGAATCTCCACACTGTATCAGCACACATATTTATCAGGAGGGTATTGTCAAACACAAACTCTCCTCAGCACCTGATATTTAGATTAGCACATTCAACTGTACAAGGCCATAAGTCTGAGTGCTTGTACTAAATCATTTTTAGAAAAATCAGATACTATAACTCAGCTCCACAATGGATGACAAACGATAAAGTGAATGGTGGAACGCTTAAAGTACCTCCTTAAACTGTATTCCATAGAACCATTGAGGAAATCAACTTCCTAGAAATAACTGAAAAAAATACAGTCTGTTCAGATATAGAGGATGTCAGATTCCTATTATAACTGACGATAAAATGTGCAATATATGTTCATCTGCTCACTTAAGCTGCTGACCATACAAGTTTTAAAGTTTAAATGGCACAATTTGTGTTTCAGTACCTCTTTTACACAATGCCAATTAAAGAATAGGAGAAGATGCAGCCTTTTCATAAAACTTCTCTGTAAATTAGGATCAGTAAAAGTGGTAAGGATATAAGGAAGGAAAAGACATCACGCTGCTTATAACTCTTACCAGATTATGACTGCATATTTGGAAAAGAAACAGTGTTACATATGTCTTTCAGTGTATACAGAAGCACTGCAAACCTATATGGTTACTCACAGCAGGGAGAACAGATCATTAACTAAGACCAAGGGAGCACAGTACAAGGTCAAATCTAGCTAGAATGCATACTACAGTAGTTGCCTGGTTGGGGGGTTTCTATGAGAAATGAGAAAATTGTACATTCCCATGTAGCATGCAAGTAAAGTGAGCAAACACACAGGCAAGGGCAATTATTAAAATAATGTTCTTTCTCTCAAATGTTCAATTTTCTCAGAGGTGGACATGACCAGAAACAAATGGCAAAAAATAGAGATACAGGGCATGATTTTAAAAGACTTGCCTTCAGTATAAAGATGTTTTTCTGGAATAGTGCCTGTTTGAAATCAGCATTGCACCAGAGCGACTTATTTAAAGTGAGACAAAACTTTTAGAATCCCAGCCAAAGTATCATCCTTGTAGGACCAGTGCAGAGAAAAACACAGGGAGAAGGCCAGTTCATAAGTCAGTGACAAAGAAAGCTTAAGAAGAATGTAATAACTCTATTCATAATAAAACAGAAACAGTGGGTAACGGCTGAGAAATCTCTCCATCTGACATGGGCATTCTAAATTCCCTTAATATTGTAATGACAGAATAAGATGCAAGATTGTCTCATTCAATAAAAGCATAACAATGTAGCATGAAAAACAGTGCTAGCACAGCTTAGCAAGACTTAGACTGTATATCAAAGCTGTCAAGTGAAACTTCATTTTAATGCCTTTAAAGAATTGCAATAGCTGAGAAGAGGTCACTATGTTTCTATGGAAGCACAACTACTGAAGGCATCTGAGTTATTTATATGTAACTAGCTAGCTAGCTAATATGAAGAAACAACAGCTGATTCAGAACAAGGAACACCAGATTAGTTCAGAACTGGTAAATTTATACAAGAATGCATAGTTTTGCCACAGCTGCTTAATTTAAATGCAGAACAAATCAACAGGGAAGTAGGCATGTATACAGAAAACTGAGGTATGAAAGCTAGAGAAACAATTGATAACCTTTGAAATGCTGATGATACCACATTGCTCTCTAAAAGGGAAAATGTTCTAGAAATATCTGATTATCAAGATTAAACAACATAGTCTGAAAATAGATAATCATGAAGAAAACAAAGATCCTGACAGTTGGCTAAAACAAATGAATTTATTCTAGACAAAAAAGAAACAGAAATAGCAGACAGATTCAGTTTATTTGCACCAGTAATCAGTAATGGTAGGACAGGTGGTCCAGAAATCATTCTTGGTAGAATGGCTACATTGAGATAACACCTGCAAGAAGAGAGATGTATCGTTAAATATGAAGATTCTACTTGTCCAAGCTAAGGTATTTTCACTGGTGTCTTAACAGATGCAACATTTTTTGGTCAAGAAACCTGACAAGATGAAAACCGATGCCATAAAATTATGGTGTTGATTAAGAATAATGCCAATACCCTGGTCTGCAGAAAAACAAATCATTTGGTAGGAGATAAAATATAAGCATTCCCCGGTAAATCATATGAAAAGGTTTCTGCTTCATTCCTAATGACATATCCTTTATTTATTTATTAATCTATTGACTTTTGGTTTCAAGGAAAGTCAGAATGAGCAATTGTACCCCTTTTTAGTGAAGGCCTGGGGAGAAAAGCTGTAATAAAGACAATATGAAGACAATCACAGACATAAGTGCACATGTAAGACAAATAAGTAATACAATCAAATAATTGTAGTTGCTATAGGAAATAAAAGATAATGATTTCCTGCCTACTTACAAAAAGAAAAACATTGTTGCTATAGGGAAAAGTAAAGAGAATGATTATCTGGCAAAGACATTATAACATTAGGGTAGCAGGACACATATTGTATATATTGAATAAGATGTTTGAAGCTGTAGGAAGAGGAGTGAGAAAGGAAATGAGGTACATTAATCTGGCAGGAGACAGAAGATTGTAGTACATGAACAGGAAGTTACAGAAGATATGAGAGAGAAAAATATTAGAAGTGTAGACCAGGAAGTAATAACGAAATAATTGATTCAAATTAATAAACTCAGAAATGTTTGGTATGAGTGGAAACTAGTAATGTGTGTGTATGTATGTATATATATATATATATATATATATATATATATATATATATATATATATATATATATATATATATATATATATATATATATATATATATCATAAGCAGATGGTGCTCCAGTGGAGGTGGTAATATAAAAATGGTGTAAATATTTTTTTAATATGCACAAAAATGAATATAGGAATGTTTCTACATCATGTTAAGTGGAGGACTTAAGAGTTTTTGTTTATGGAGTTAGCTGGTGTAGTTGGAAGAAAATATAGAACATGTAAGGCAGGTGTCCAGCAGGAACAAAGCCAGGATTCAGCTGGATATTATTTTAGTATAGGCTTAAATTTGTGGAGGTTAGATATGGACCTCAGGGCAAATGGGACTAGGATCTAGCAGCTCATCTAGAGTACAGGGCATTTCCTGCAGATCTCTCAGGTGTGTAGGTAGAGAGAATTTTATTTTTATCATATGAATATAGCGGTCTGTTTGGATTGTAGATGTGGAGAATGTTGCTTTGTCATGGGAATTTTGAAAGCTTATATATTATGTCTTGAGTCACAAATAACTGAGTGTATGTGAGAAGGTGTGGTAATTTCAAGCCAATGTAATTGTTTACACACACATATATATATATATATATATATATATATATATATATATATATAAATAATATGTATACACACGCATATATGTATATACAAATTTTATATATATATATATATATATATATATATATATATATATATATGGGTCTATATGACTTGGTCGACAGTTCATATGATCGACTGTTTATTTGGTCGACAGTTCATTTGATCGACAAGCATTTGCCCCTTCCCTAATGTTGTGTGACCCTGGAGTTGATATATATAGTTTGGGGGGGGGCACAGCCCCCTACCTAAAATGCTTGTCGATCAAATGAACTGTTGACCAAATTAACAGTCGATCATATGAACTGTCGACCAAGTCATATAGACCCATATATATATGTATATATATATATATATATATATATATATATATATATATATTCTCTCTGTATGTATTTGAGTTTATGTGTGTGACTGTGTAATTAATTAGTGTGTGTGTGTGTGTGTGTGTGTGTGTGTGTGTGTGTGTGTGTGTGTGTGTGTGTGTGTGTGTGTGTGTGTGAGAGCCCTGCAATTTAGATTGATGGTTGCTTTGGTGGTTAGCCTTCCTACCTGAAGTGTTTACTCAACAGATCATCTGACTGACACCACTGCAGATCACTGTAATTCTGTGGCTAGGGAATATGCCATTCCCATGATATTGTGAGCTTTCAGAAATGGTTCACATAAGTAGCAGGGGATGTGGGAGTACAGGGGACCTTTCTTGCCTGCAAAAAACACTTTTTTTGGTGTGAATAATAAAAGTTTATGTCTTGGAGCACACACACACACACTCACACACACACACACACACACACACACACACACAGATATATATAAATGTTGTTGTTGCGTCTTTCGGCTTTTCCCAGTTAGGGGTCGCCACAGCGGAACTCTGGTCCGCTAATGATTGGCAGTAGATTTTTACGTGCTGAGTTTCCAGCTCTGACGCACAACCTTCAATGAAGGTACGCCCATTTACGCATGTCTCCACACAGAAGATGCTTTAGCTGAGAATCGAACAGGACAACGTCTTACTGTGAGGCGACAACGCTACCGCAGCACCACCACATATGGGTCTATTTCATATCATCTAAAACCCATATGACTGACTTTCATTTCATCAAGACCAAATCACCTAATTTTCATAATACTGAAAACTTATTTGACTGAATCTCATTTCACTGAATTGTAAGCCATAGATATGATATGGGTTTCCATTCACCTGTGACTTGTTTGTGATAAAAAGAATTTCTGTAACTTACAGTGCTGATTGTCAGAGTACCGACAGTCATGTAGAAAGTAGTGTTGTAGTATTTTTAAATGTGGGGATGTATCTTCACATTTTCATGGGAAGTATCTCTAGTAATATGGCGGATGTTTTGTGCGTTCCCAGCATTAGTGGCAGTGTGTAGAGTTCAATAGGGATTTGGATGAACCAAAACAATACAGCCTTTACTTGGAAACAAAAAATGTGTTCTGTGAGATTTATGGACAGTAATAAGCCAGATAAGACCAAATAGAAAAGGACGCGATCAATCCTAAACAAGACAGCAGAAAGAAATGAGTCAGCTTCCAGTGCTTCTGAACTTTCATCATATTGTACTGACACTGAGAATGAAGACATAGAATGTTCCTCACCATGCAACAGATGGGCAAAGGGCCCTTTAGAAGAGGCAGAAGGAAACACAAAA
Source organism: Protopterus annectens (assembly GCF_019279795.1). Lineage (NCBI taxonomy): Eukaryota > Metazoa > Chordata > Ceratodontiformes > Protopteridae > Protopterus > Protopterus annectens. Next base: position 145,497,121 of record NC_056737.1, read on the forward strand.
GGAAAGCACATGGAACAAATATTCAGGCAGATGTTGGGCAAATAGCCCACGATGATGAAGGGCAAGCAATGAGTGCCGGACTAAATGTGGACATAGAAGCTGCATGAAAGAATAATTTGGTGGTGAATTTAACATCAGTGAATTTTTCTAAAGTTCAGCTGGATGTCTTAAACAAAGGTCTGGGGTTCATACCTAGCTTTTTTGTGTCTCATCATGTTGTGGCCTCTGCTGTTAAATGTTACTGACTGATTACTTTCTTCCATTCCTTTACATCCCCCTTTGCATCTAATACATCCAATTACTTTCTCTTCCCTTACTGTCCTCCTCCTTCTAGAACACATTAACTCTGTCTTTTCCTCTTAGCTATCACCATATCTTTACCTTAACTTCTCTCCCTCTTCCTTATTATTCTCTCTACTAACTTTAAATTCCCTCTCAACCTTATCCTTCTTTCTCCTTGGTGTGTTCTCTCCTCTCTGCTCCTCTTATGTTCACCTGGCTTCACTAGTTAACTCTTGGCCTACTGACTAAGTCCACCTGTCTTCTGGATTTTCCTTGTACTTCCCTTACTTGCATTTCTATCTGCAGTATCACTTTATTAGGACTTGTTCATTAGTGAAAAATGACTCACTAATCTGATACCAGTATGTACATCTGCTGTACTGTTGGTTATTAATGTATGTAATACTGCAGCATTGTTTAAACTATTGACTGTTCCTTTTCTGTATCAGTTACCACTATATGTATATGTTATATCAGATTTTTGTCAATCTAATTCAATGCAATTGTTTACCTGTATGTACATAAGTTTTTCATTACCTGTGTAATTTGTTAATTTGCCTCTGGACCTTTTCTCCCTGGGCCTCTGCTGAAAATGGGCTCTGTCCTAGTCAAACCTTCCCAGCAAACAAATATTAAGTAAATAAAATAAATAAATAAAAGTACTCAGCAAAACAGCTGCTGAACACTGCACTCCTACAGCTATTCAGCCTGAGCTTATCCACCAGCTTGTTACTGAGGTTTTCATTACGGCAGTAGTGATGCAAATTCACAAGGGCAATCCCACCATGAACCCCTGGAATTACAGACTCCTCAGCCTGGTGATCCTCATCTGCAAGGCCATAGAACATGTCATAACAGACATGACAAACTATGGTATAAAAATATTAGAAGACTTGACTCCAGCAGGTTGGCTTTGTTAAGGGTACGTCCTATACAATTAATTTGGTAACTTTTCTAAGATAGTAATGCAAGCTGCAAGCTGTGAACACACACACACACACACACACACACACACACACACACACACACACACACACATCTATGTCTATATCTAAAACTATATCTATATCTATATCTATATCTATATATATATATATATATATATATATATATATATATATATATATATATATATATATATATATATATATATATATATATATATATGTGGGTCCCCTACGAAATACCAAACGCTCAGAATCCCGATGCCCAAATTACCAAGACCAGAAGCCCGATACCCCAAATTACTGAAAGACCAGAAGCGCAAAATTCAAAATCCCGATGTTAAGGGATATTGAGTTAGTGCTTCTGGTGTTGCTGTTCAGGTAAGTATCTGTGTGTAAGTGTGTTTGTGAGGGGCTTTAATGTGTGTTAGTGTGTGTTGTGACTGTGGTGTGTGTGTGTGTGTGTGTGTGTGTGTGTGTGTGTGTGTGTGTGTGTGTGTATGAGGGACTGTAATGTGTGGGTGTGAGTTTGCCTTGTATGTGTGTTTGTGTGATCTTGGAGTTAGAATATTAAAGTAGTGGTGGGTATGGGGGGTGCAGGGGGGCTTGCCCCCCTGCTTAACTATAGGGTAGGATTATTTTTTTGGGTTTGGGGGGACACTGTGTATGTGTATGAGTGTACTGTATGTGTGTTGATCGTTCACGATTTTGAATGTCGCGCTTGTGGTCCGTCGGTCTTCTCGTCTTTCGGGTATTTGGTCTCGGGATTACGGGCATCGGTCTTGTGGGTTTTCGGTCTTTCGTACTGAACCCATATATATATATATATATATATATATATATATATATATATATATATATATATATAGGTCTAGGACATATACTCAACTTCACTAAATACCGAACAGCTAAATCACGCTCACTAATGCACAAAATCATGAAATCACAAAAATGCAAATAACCGAATCTAGGAAAACACTGACAATACAATAATGGCAGAAAGTGCAGAAACACCCAGTGGCAACAAATAACGTAAACATTACTTAATCCCAGCTCAAATTAACATCTGTTCTTGTCACAGATTCCCCGTATTAACGAAATTAACTTAATTTAAATCTTCAATAATTGAGCTATAGCTTTAATGAATTGCAAGCTTGTGTATTCGTCTTTGTTTTCCATTATGATTTCAAAATGTTCCTCTCTTCGTATTTGCTTCCTCTTCTTCAGGGTAGGAGGACAACCTGACAACATCCTCCAGTGAACCTCATCAACTCTGTCTTGCTCACAACATATGATCTGTAGAATGCTGAAAACATCAAAGAAGTGCTTCCCTGCTATACACGTAGTCTCCTGTGCCACGATTCAATTGCATTCTGCATTCTGGGCAAATTCAACTCATTCAACACAGATATATTCCAGAAACTCACTGGAAAAAGAGGTGGAAATCTTATTTCTGTTGACATCCTAGTTCTCAGAACTCTAGGTTTACCCAACAAGTACCATTCCATAAAGTATTTCAGCAACGGCTTTCCTTCTACAGGGAACTCTTCCTTTAATAAGTTAAAAGTTTCCAAAACTTTCTCCTGTGGAAGAAACGCCAAAGCAACTAGATGTTTAACGTTATGCTGAAAGTGAATATCTGAGTTATAACATGACGAGAGCCCTAAATTTTGCACTTTTTTCCAAACATTTCTAGCAAAGTGGAAAAAACACCCCTTACACAAAACACCATTTACATTCCGATGCACACTTTATATAGCTGCAGGCTCAAAATCACACAATATAAATGATGCACTTAGTAACAGGTTAAACTCAGACAGTAACTCAAATATGTCTTTCCACATAAGATTGTACGCTCAATAGGACTTTTTATTCATAAGACAATAAAGAAGTGGTACACTTTTACTGTACCCACCATATCTGACAACAGAATGTATGATATACAATTGTCTACACTCTGAGCCCCTTTGAAAATAAGTACCATCCATTAACAACATGTTTGTAGAACTGCGATCTTTCAAGTTGGGTTTCGTACTAAACAGCACGACAGTAGTTTACTTAACAGCATCCAATAACTCTTTCTTTACAAATACGCCATCTTTCAAATGGAAATCATCCACTTTGATATCAGTTAAGCTGACAATTCTACAATGTAAGAAACTCCTACTCTTTGAGCGAACACGCTTAACTGTTTGCACCATAGATCTTCGGCTGGGTAAATAAGATACACACTCCAAAGAACTGGAAGCTACAGTGTTGTCAACCACAACACACGGAGAATCTCTAGATAGAAAAGCTCTTTGCTTCAGCTCACTTCTAACCCAATACATCTCAACTTCATCAAGTTCACCAGAATGATAATGGTCTACACTCTTAACTAATTCCTCACCAGAGGTAACTGCAATTGTTACTGCTCTACCCTTGCATTTTGTCAGTTACCTTATATTTACAGCTCCAGTACTTTTGGGTTTTTGTCTTCTTTTCCAGTTGATATATATAGCCATCTATAAGTAATATTTCTCCACCTTTCTGTGACTTTACAGTGTTGTAAATCTGTCCCAACACTCCAGGTGCAAGTCTGCATATTTCCGCCATTGTAGCAGTATATTAGTACTATGAATAAACCTGTGTGCTCCATTTAAAGGGAGACTAAAGGTTTCAATTGATATCAAGTGCTGTTTGGTTAAATTAAATTCAATCAATTGACTTTTCGTGATTTTATGACTTCGTGCATTAGTGAGCGTGTTTTAGCCGATCGGTATTTAGTGAAGTCGAGTATATGTCCTAGACATATATATATATATATATATATATATATATATATATATATATATATATATATATATACACACACACACACACACACATACATACATAATTGGCCACGGTGGTGCAGCGGTTAGCGTTGTCGCCTCACAGCAAGAGGTTCTCTCATTTGATTCTCGGCTGGAGCACCTTCTGTGTGGAGTTTACATGTCCTCCCCTCAGCCCAGTGATGTTTAAAGACATGCAGGTAGGTGTGTACATGAATGGGTGTGCCTTCTTTGAAGGTTGGGCGTCGGGTTGGTAACTCGGCACCGTAAAAATCAACTGCCAATCATTAGTGAACCGGAGTTCTGCTGTGGCAACCCCTAACCAGGAAAAGCCAAAATACTTTTATATACACATACATTTATAACACTGTATCAAACGTACAGTGTTCCAACACACAGTAGATTCACTCCAAATGAACGACACAGACAGGGAGTCAACAGGTTTATGAGATCAACAATCCCCGAGTAGAGAGTATTTCCTTTCCCCAGGGACTGTGCGAGCTTGGTGTTAGTATATGTAATTAGCAGCAGTGTGCGATTTGCAGGAGAGCCTAACCCCCTGCAAAAACACTTGCCATTGGTTTAGTTCACTCTGAGATAATCCCCAGAGCATGTGCAAAATATGTTGTTATTGGTGCATTTGACATCTGGACGTCAATCTGTAGGGTGTCTGCTCACTGTATGTTCGATATAGTGTCCTACACCCATTTATGTGTGTGTGTGTGTGTGTGTGTGTGTGTGTGTGTGTGTGTGTGTGTGTGTGTGTATATGGGTCACGTTTGTTTGATCGCAGCTTCAAAACTTTGAAAATCATATAGCTGAGACCATATGATCGAAGTTTTGAAACTTCGAACACTTTGAATTGAGATCGCCATACAGAGCGGAATGGGAGATTTACTGTTCTCCTCACTGTAGTGCAATCTCAGAGTTGGTATATTTAAGTAGCAGGGGTTGCTGGGGGGGGGGCTTGCCCTCCTGCAAAATCGTAAAGGTAAAGTTTTTTTTTTTAATTTGGGTGTTTTTATTGTCTGTTCAAAGTTTCAAAACTTCGATCATATGGTCTCGGCCATATGATTTTCGAAGTTTTGAAACTTTGATCAAACAAAGTAGACCCGTATATATATATATATATATATATATATATATATATATATATATATATATATATATATACGTGTGTGCATGTGTGTATATATATATATATATATATATATATATATATATATATATATATATATATATATATATATATATATATATATATATATATATATATATATATATATATATATATATATATATATATATATATATATATATATATATATATATATATATATATATATATATATATATATATATATATATATATATATATATATATATATATTTGAATAGAAAAATGTTTTTCATGGAATCATAAGAATAGAGAAATGTTTTGCATGGAATCTTAGCTCTACAGTCACACTCGATTAAGACTCTCTGTAGGTCTTTCGGCTAACCTGCATCATCCTTGCAGCATCTACTGCAGTGCTACATATCTATTACTTGGTCTGTCTGCTTTTCCCTATGCCCCTGTATTTGCTGTTATATGGGCTGTGCCTGGCGTGGATTTTAAGAGTGTCCTGAGGGAATGTCTTGCCATTCAACTTCATGTAGTTTTTTTTCCCTTTAAAGACCTACCCATTGTTTTCCACCAACTCGCTTAGTGCAGCTACGTGATTAGGTTTGGGGGTGAGAGTGCAAGTAGCATATCACCCCACATCTGCAGCAGCCAGGTCCACCACCCTCTCCTCTCTTTGGACCACATTCTCTTACAGGTACTTCCCCAGCTTCCACCAATGATCATCACAGGGAATGCCCACACACAGAGCTATCTCTCCCTGCCAGTGTCATAGACACCTGAGCCACTAGTTGAACTTGGGTCACCTGCATCATTGTTAGGGTCATATGCCTTTTCATCATGGTACTAGCCAACAAACTTATTTGTAATTGCACCATGGTTCACTATTCTGTCCCGTGGATGTCAAGCTGCAAGACCTAGAGAATAAAAAGATGCTGAACTTCTGAACAATCCAAGGATCTGTTTTGTCATCACTTTATTTTCATATCTTCATTAACAGATGCTTTACCAAATGTCCCAATTTCAACTCATCCTACATTCTAATGAAAGGGTTATCTATAGAGCTAATCTCTTGTACACCAGAGTTAAAAAATATCTAGAAAAATACATCCCCAATGTTCAATTACCTGCAGAAAATGCTTCTGCCACTAAACAAGCACACACACACACACACACACACACACACACACACACACACACACACACACACACACACACACACACAGACACACACACACAGAGACACACACACACACACACACACACACACACACACACACACACACACACACACACACACACACACACACAAAGCTGTGATACCCCAACTGGCACATCCCATGTAATAACAACTATAGACTACAGCCTACAAGCTACTTCTAGTATCTTGGTGTTTCACATTACTAGAAGAAGGACCAGAATGTAGAGACTGCTCTTTTGATTGACACACATTTCTCACTTTTTCTCACTGGAAAACAGGTGTATAAGTACAACTAGGATATGCTCTCCCTGTCACTGCCACAGCATCATTAAAGAATATTTAAATGCTGTAAGTAGTTAACAACTGTATTTGCAGGTTTATTGCCATATCCCTTAAAAAGGAACACTATTGCCTTACTCTGCACAAAGCAAAGTGGCAAGAGTAAAACAGAGATGTAATCTACTAGAATGGCTTCTTTGTTTTCAGATAGTAGAATCTAGTGGCATTTCCCTTCCTTAGCAGTCTTAAAACAAGATTCTCTAGCTATCAGCTTTGCTCATTTATCAGCTTAGGACTCTTAATCCAAAAACCAAGGCAAAACTTCAGTTATAGAATATAGCTTCTCTTTCATTGACCCAGTGTTTAGAAATGTCTTCCCTCCGATCTGAAAAGTATTCATTCATGCACCACATTCATATCAGAATTTAATAAAAAAAACTCTTTAAAAATTTAAACTGTAGCTATTTACATTCCACAAATATTACTTGTCCACTGCTTTCCCAAACACCATACAGAAAATGTTATTCCTTTAATATATTTTAAATTAACACACCATACATTTAAATTATGGTATCTCATTCCTCAAATACATCCAGTTCCCCAACCTTCTTTCCTATTTTTTCTTTCAGATTGTTAATATCGTGAACAATTTTATATAGTGTCTGTCTCTCATGTAGTATGCACATAAATATGTCCCAAAACCAGAAAAATATTGCTAATATAAATTCTTCTACTCTATGAGTATAGTGATTATACAGTTTTGTAAAACTTCTTGGAAAAAGCTTCTTTCCTAGTCTTTGTAAGCACTATATAATTTCTCTTGCTAAAAGTTCAAATGTTAAATAAGTTTTCTTTTCGTTTGTACATACTGCATTGTTTCTGTACTTTAAGGCTTTGTACTCACTGGGCTGGCCTGAAAATGATCCAACTGGATCAGTGCTCTACCCCAAAAAACAAATTTAAATAAATAAATTAATTAATTAATTAATTAATTAATTACCCAGATAAATAAAATAAACCTCTACAAGTTATACTCTGAATATTGCAGTGGATATTTCTCAAGCTGTTGATCTGTAATTTGGTGTGATTTCCAGAACCATGTTCAATATTATGTCTAAACACTTTCACAGAAAGTTATCTGTTTATGGCAGCATTTGTAGTGGGCATGGGGGGTACAGCATGACCACAAAATAACATGAACGCAGTGCTGTCTTGGTATGAGATATATTGGTAATGTATTATTCCACCTATTAATATGCGGTGACTATGTATAATCATTCTGCCTAGTATATTTGCAATGACTATAAATAACCATGTCACCTGTTAATGTGCAGTGAGTATAAATCATTTAACCTATGCATGTGCAGTGAATATATATATATATATATATATATATATATATATATATATATAAGAAACTCGAACTTGCAGAACATCATAAGTGCAAAACACTAAAAACCATAACATCAAAACCTACAAAATCAAAAACATCATAAAAAAAGTACACACTGCAAGCTACACCTGCACACCACATAACCCACTCAATTCCATCCTCCAAACTCAAAATAAAGTTCCATAAAACAGCAGAAAACTACATTATTACATAAATAACTCAAACATCAGTCTCTGTAAAGTAAAACAGCCCAAAAAACAGATAAAGAAAACATTTGTATCTAAAGTTATAAATCAATACAGTTACTTACTCTTGTCTCATTTTTGCAGGGTGCCAATCCTCTCTGCACCCTTCATACATTAAATATACCAAACTCTGAGATCACAATAACTGGAGGAAGAGGGCAAACTACCTATACATAAAACAGGTTTACCTCTTCAACATAAGTGACTGTTCCACATAGCTCCGACTGCACCTACACTTCAGAACGAAATGCCCACCATGTTTTCTTTCTTGTTTTTATTACTTACATAACACCTTACAAATTCTTAAATAAATACCACCCATTATAGATATTATAGCACTCACTCTACTACAATTCGACAACATGGCATGCGACAATTTGCAATTACAATGTTTTGCAAGTTCGAGTTTCAGAATCACATTTATTGGCCAAGTATGCATGCATACAACGAATCTGACTCCAGTTTCAGTGACTCCCAAAGTATGAATCACATAAACGACATACATACAACTAATAAGAAAAAGACAAACGACATGCATGCAACTATTAAGAACAAAACAAAAAAGGCTTATATAATTCTCTGCCATAAAGGAGGAAATAATACTAGTGTTACCAACTTCCGCCTCATTGCTATCCTCTCTCCTATTTCAAAAATTCTAGAGAAATGTATTCACCTTCAACTCCTTCCCTACTTACTAGACAACAACCTACTAACTTCTACTCAACACAGCTTCCGTCCCAATCACAGCACTATGACAGCCCTCCTATCATTCTTCGAAAATGTGAACAAGGCTAGAGACTCTGGCCTCACTGTATCTACCATTCTACTTGATCTCTCCAAAGCTTTAGACACTATATCCCATAACTTACTTCTAACTAAACTCTCCAAGCTAAACCTTTCACCTTCTGCTCTAAATTGGTTCACCAGCTATCTCTCAGACAGGCATCAAGCTGTTAAGTGGAAAAAATCCATCTCCTCTTTCCTTAATAGCCCCACAGGTGCTCCACAAGGTTCCATATTAGGACACCTTCTCTTTAATATCTTTGTAAATGACTACTATCACTCTATCCCCTATGTTAACATCATCCAATATGCAGATGATTCTACAATCATCTGTGCTTCATCTTTCATTTCAGCTTTCCAAAAGCTGACTCAAGATGCCTTCTCCACCACAGAACAGTGGATGAAAGACAACCATCTTGCACTTAATGCAGCTAAATCAAAACTAATGATATTCACCCCCTCTAAAACCAACACACTGGATCAACAACCATTCTCCATCACCAGTCAAAATAATAACCCACTTGAACTGGTAACTGAAGCCAAGCTTCTAGGAGTCCAAATTGATAATAACCTTACATTCAAGTCCCATCTACTACAAAACATTAAAAAAAACACCAAAAACTAGGCCTGCTGTATCATCACAAACAATTTCTCTCACCTACTACCAAACTCACTCTCTCTACCACATTTCTCTTACCCTCCCTCCTTTATGGTGCCCCTCTTTAACTAATCTACAATCATCTCTCAAAACAAAACTTTCAACCTGTTATAATAAAATAGCCAAATTTGCCACTAGCAATAAATCTTCAACCCATCACTGTGTACCACTCCACAAACTAAATTGGCTTGAACTTCCCAACTACCTCTCCTACACTCAACTAACATATGCACACAAACTCATTTTTCAACCATCCCTCTGTCCCTCCCTGTCCACTACCTTTAAAATTCACCATACTCAAAGACTTCTTAGATCTACTAATCAAAACCTAATAGAAGTCTATAGACCCCATCGCCCCCCAGGACATAACCTCCTCTCCTTTTCACTAGCATGCCTATGGAACTCCCTCCCACCCTCCATTTGTACCATCACTAGCCTTCCTACCTTTAAAAAAATCTCTCCACTCCTACCTATCATCCACATGGAAATGCTCCTGCTCCTACCCCACATAATCTTTCTATACTCTCTACTGTACTCCCCCTTTTACTCTCTCTACCTCAGACAGTAATCTATTCCTTAATAGTTCCTATCCTCCTGAAAGCCTTATGCACCTATCTACTCACTTCCTTATCCTTGTGCCTATGATATAATTTGGTTTCAACTTTAATATGTTTTATTATTTGATTGTATTAATGCTTAACTTTACTCATTGTAATCACTTTTCCTCGTGATGTCATGTACAATAATTTGGATGTAAATCTCTATAATATGTAATCTGCATATAACTCTCTATAATATGTAATCTGTAATGGAGCTTTTCTCCCCAGGACTCCATTGAAAACGGGTTCTCTTGGCCCAATGGACTATCCTGGTTAACCAACAGCAAATAAATAAATAATAAACAATTAACATTAATTAACCAATGGTAGGCGTTGTGTAATTAGAAACAAACCTATATATCTGATGTTGGCTGCATAATTTACTAGTACTCTGAAGATGCCCAGAAGTGATTCAGGGTGAAAGCGCTAAGTACTTTGATGTTATGGACTTTTCGTATTCTTTGTACATTTTTACATTTGGAGTGTTTTGGGTGTATGGTGATCAATAAAATCCATTCAAGTGACCTCTGAAGCGCCTTCTATATATTTTATTAGTGATGATTTTCCCTGCCCTTTTCATGACTCTGTAATAGTACGGGTCCTGTAAGGAGGGCAAACTAGCACCAATGATATTTTCCGCAGACCTGAGTATTCAATGTAACCTATTTTTGTTATGATTAGACAAAGATCCAAACCACACTATTATGGATGAGCTGAGAACAGACTCAATGACTGCTGTATAGAACTGAATCAACAGTTCCTGTGGGAGGTTGAACTTCCTCAGCTGTTGCAGAAAGTACATTTGTTATTGTGCCTTTTTTATGATGGACCCTACATTGGTCTCCCACTTCAAGTCCTGGGAGATTATAGATCCCAAAAATCTGAAGGATTCCACAACTGATACATCAGTATTAAATATAAAATGGGGGGATAATACTGTAGTACCACTCCTAAAGTCCACTGTCATCGCCACAGCTTCAACAGTGTTCAGTTCCAGATTATTCTGACTACACCAAAGGGCCAGCTACTAAACCTCCCATCTGTATGCAGACTCATCACCATTCCTGATGAGCCCGATGATAGTTGTATCATCTGCATATTTAATAAGTTTAACAGAGGGGTCCTTAGAGGTGCAGTCATTAGTGTAGAGGGAGAATAGCAGTGGGGAGAGCACACATCTCTGGGAGGCACCTGTACTGATCTTGCAATAGCTAGATGTAAATTTCCCCAGTTTTACCTGCTGTCTCCTATTGGTAAGAAGGTAACAGGTGGAAACAGGAACAGAAAGCTGGGAGAGTTTCAAGTTAAGAAGTTCTGGAGTTATTGTATTAAATGCAGAGCTGAAGTCCACAAACAGAATTCTTGCATATATCCCTGGGTTGTCAAGATGCTGCAAGATATGTTGCAGGCCCATATTAACTGCATAATCCACTGACTCATTCTCTCAATAAGCAAACTGAAGGGGGTCCAATGAGGGAGCTGTAATATCCTTCAAGTGAGCTAACACCAGCCTCTCAAAAGTCTTCATGACCACCAATGTGAAATCAACAGGCATGTAGTCATTCAGTCCTGTTATTGTGGATTTTTTAAGCACTGGAATGATTGTGGCTTGTTTGAAACATAAGGGAACTTCACACAGTTCTAATGATGTTTTAAAAATCTGATTAAAAATAGAAGGCAGTTGATCAGCACAGGTTTTTAAACAGGAGGGTGAAACCCCATCTAGACCAGCTGCTTTCTTAATTCGCTGTCTTTTAAAAAAAAAATGATACACATCCTCTTCAGAGATAATTAATGCAGGCTGAATGTGAGAATGTGTGGAAGAGAGTCATATAAGTCTGAACACTGACAGAGCATGTAACAATGTAATTTTTAGCCAGAGGCTTATCAAATCTTCAGCAAAAACATTCAAGTAATCAGCCAGCTGGTAATTAGCAGTAGTTTGTAATGTTTTGTAGACCTTTCCACACTGATGCAGGATCATTGCCTAAAAACATTTTTTCAGCTTTTCAGAATAGTTATTTTTACCCGCTTTGATTTATTTTGTCAGTGTGTTCCTTGCCTGTCAAAAAAGTGTTATATCCCCACTTCTCTAGGCATCTTCCTTGGCTTGACAAAACTGCTTAAGTTTAGCAGTAAACCAAGTTTTACTGTTGTTAAATTTTAACCAGGTATTTATGGAGACACACGTCTTCATATAAGCTGACATAAGATGTTACTATGCCTGCCAGTTCATGCAAGTTAGCAGCAGAATCTTCAAAGACACTGTACAATCAAAGCAAGCTTGCAGCTTCAGTTTTGCCTCAATAGTCCACCATCTCACTGTATTGATCACAGGTTTTACAGATTTTAACTTGCTGTTATAGATAGGAAGCGAATCAGACAGTGGTAAGAAAAGCCCAAAGCTGCACGGGGGCAGCACGATACACATACTTTAACACTGTATAGCAATGATCCAGTGTGTTTCTGTCTCTGGTATGACACTTTATATGCTGTGTAACTTTAGGAAGTTCATGGCTGAGATTTGCCTTATTAAAATCGCCCAGAATAATCTGAAGGGAGTTTGGATAATTCTGCTCAAAGCGCATTATCTGATCAGATAGTTTTTGTAGTACTGCCCTCACACAGGCTTGAGATGGAATGTAAACACTAACCAGAATAAATGAAGAGAACTCCTGAGGTGAATAAAAAGGTCTACAATTAACACAAAACATTTCTAAGTTAGGGCAGTACATTTTACCTAACACTGTGACATAATTACACCAACCTTTATTGGCATAAAAGCAGATTCCACGTCCTTTACTCTTCCCTGATGTCTCCAATACTCTGTCTGCTCTGTAAAGTTGAAAGCCAGGCAGATGTAATGCACAGTCTGGAATGGATTCATTTAGCCAGATTTCTGTGAAACACAGTGCAAAAGATATTGAAAAATCCTTGTGAGTTTCATTGAGAAGTAACAGTTCATCCATCTTATTGCATAGAGAGTGAAGGTTTGCCAGATGTAAACTTGGGAGTACCGTTCAAAAAAGTTTCTGTCTCAGCCTAACCAGTGCAGCAGCTCGCTTCACCCTTTTGTGATGCCTGTGTCTACCTCTGCTGCTGACAGCTGCTGCCCCTCCAACTAGGATCTCCAGAAAATTGCATGAAATGAATTGCTGAATATTTAACAATTCTCCACAAGTATACATAATTACAGTTGAACACCAAACAACAGGACAAATATACAAAAACAAACAGAATACTAGAGAGCACTGAACCAAGGTTGCCATTCTCAACGCCATCTTGTTTTGTTTTGTTTTGTTTTTTTCATTCTGCCAATTAATGTACAGTGACTATTTATAATCATTCTGCCTGTTAATGTGCAGTGACTATTTATAATCATTCCACCTATTAAGGAGCAGCAACTATATATAATCATTTTGCCTATTAATGTGCAGTGACTATGTATAATCATTTCGCCTAGCAATGTGCAGTGACTATTTATAATCATTACACATATTAATATGCAGTGACTATAAATAATTATTAAACCTATTAATGTGCAGTGACTGTTAATAATCATTCTGCGTATTAATGTGCCATGACTTTATAAAATCATTCCACCTATTAATGTGTAGTGACTATATATATTCATTCTATTAATGTGCAGTGAATATAAAATGACACCTAAATGCAAAACAAACCAGACTGTAAAAGGCTACACTTGTTCTGTCCCTAGTAAGGTGAAAAAGTAAAATATAAACTAGTCAGTTGTGACATTTAATAAAAAGGGCTGCTAATGCACCTTTAAGCAGAGTTATAGGTGGCAACAAAGCCTGCTGCTTCACATTTTTCAGAAAAATGCTAGGCATGCCTTCCAGAAATTGTAGTGTCCAACAGGGATATTGCAAAGATGTTAAAGATGTCACTGCTACAACCCATATAGCATATTTGCCTAGTATTTCATACCCGTAATTATATTTATCTTGTCAAATATAAACATATATATACTTCATTTATAGCTAGAGATGGCAATACTGTTTATATCATAAGATCTTTTTTGCTCACCACCCATAGTCATAACCATTCAAGTATACATCATCCAACTAAACTTAACCAGTGGAAACTGTGATGCAATAAGTGACTTACTTATAAAACAGACTATCATACTATCATTAGTGAAAATAAATTTGTTTTCAGTAATGTCAGTGAGTTCTCTAACACTAACACAAATACAAATACATTCAATAAAAAATAGTAGAATCACCATATTAATAAGGTACACATAAGAATATAGAAATACTGTTTAGCTTTTATACTAGTCATACAAACAAGTATATATTATGGCATAGAAGAGACAAAGCACCATTTTTCAGTTTTATAGGGAGAAGCCACCTTGTAGCATTTATTATGTTTATTGTGATGCCCAGAAACAATGCAGACACTGTCGATTTGTACCATATGAGGTTTTTATTGAGGAGACCACATGACATATGTCTCGAGAATGTTATATTTTGTTGAGTAACATTTTTCTGAAACTGATAATGTCATGTATTTTTTATGCCACAGCTGTGTATTATTGACTACTTATTTGATGGGTCTGGTTATATTTCAGTTACTTTCTTGTGAATTTAGTGCTGACTCTGAGATCAGGTGACTCACAGTAAAGTGAAAAGGTGATTGGTATTTGCATACAAACTTTTCTGTTTATTCTGAGTTCATCTGCTGTCAAACTTCGTATACTTAGAAGTTGAGGTATTGAAGTGAAGCCCTGATATGAAGGGGTGCAGCCTTCCCCCCAAAAGTTGCTTGTGTTTTTTTGATATTTTGAGTTGTCAAGGCATAATATGTATATGTTTTTCTTTATCTTGGGCATATTGGATATTATAGTTCCATCTACTTCAGTCTTGAAAAAAAGGGACATGATGTAGATACTACCATATATTACATTCTTCTTTTTATAGCCGTGAAGAGAAGAGGTACGGCCAGCCATACCAGGTGAAATAGGGCAGTGGATTTGTAAAATATGCCACCACAGCTATCTGGAATTTTGTAAATAATTATATGTCATTTGTATATCAAACTGAGTTCTACAGATGCTTGTGCTAAAATGTATTTGTGAGGTTTGCTTGTGTTAAAATGTATCAACTGTGTGCCCTGCTGTAAGGAAAGGAAATGTACATGTATTACTGTAACTGAATTAAATGTACACATTGTAACAGCATATACTGGAAGTGAAGAGGTTAATCTTAATCCACCTGACTTTGCAAATTATGTTTGAAATTAAATTACTTTATGGGTTAAGTCATAAAGATATTATCCCATAGTTTTGAATGGAGCCACAGATGCAACATCTGTACTAGTGAATAGGTTGTAGCTCCTTTAGGAAGAATGAAATGGTTTTATGGTTTTATGACTTCCAGCAGCTGCACCACATCTGAGCAAAGCTCTGTCAGTGTGTATGGTAAAACAAAGGTGATAAACCTTCGTAGCTTCTACTGATGGGGGATAGTGCAGGAAACAGAGTCAGATGACCAGATGTATGTGATATCTTTCTGTACAGAAATAATGTTTTAATATTAGAGGAGACTGAAGTCTCAGCAGCATTCTGTACTCTGTCTTGGATCTGACAAGGATCACTCACCCATCTTGCCTTGCTCTATTCAGTAAGCAGGAAGAGTAATTATTTTAGTCAATCAGGAATAAATAGTGAGATTAGCTAAATACTGTTTTTCTATAACTGTGTGAAATTTTCCATCTGTGTTATTTTTAATATTCCCTGTGATTGAAACTCTGGTATTTACTATAAACAGTCAACCTTTTCATGTTCTTTTATTATTTATTGTTAAATATATTTAAACTTATCATCATGACTGGTTCTTTTAGAAAAATATTTAAGTTTTGAGAGTATTTGCACATATTTATTTGGTGATAACTCTGGACACTCTTGAAAGCTTTGCTGTTTGATCAACATTGCCATTTGTATTAATAGTAATATCACTCAGTATAATTGGATACCCTTGTAAGAGCCTTAAAGTAGCTTGCAGGGGTTCTGATGGCAATGACAACTACCCTATAGTCTGGGCAGAAGGGGGCACAGCAGGTGAATCTATGCCACAGTTTCTCATGTGTGTGGGGTGTGTGTGCAAATCAAATCTTAAAGAGTGTGTGTGTCAGCTGGTTGGATCAGGGACACAAGGCAATGATTTCACAGAGAGGGTGTGGGAGGACTTAACTTGGAACCCCAGCTAAGGACCCAACTCTAAGCTTTGCCAGTGTGGAGTCTTATTGGGGGTCTGAACAGATATAGAGTGGAACCAGCCCCTGGACTGAATGTGTTCCCTGGGTGCTGTTAAGGGAAAGTGTACTTGATGCAGAGAGGTCTGCATCTGTAAATACTGAGCGTATCCATTAGTATTCCAAGTGAACATCCCTCTCTAATGTCAGTGGTGAGGATTCAGGCTCCTTGATTTCTGGCCCTGAGTGGGGACCTCATATATTGTTGGCAGTGGTGCAATATTGAACTTCTGTAGCCTGTAATCAGCTGTCACTAAGTGTGTGCATTCTCTCAGCAACCACACTGTGAACATTCAGAGTTTCATGTCACAACCATTTTTATTTATTTATTTTTTGTTATTTTAGTTTAGTTAGGGAGACCAGGCAAAAATGTCACCAATGGATTATGGCATGCAAAGAAAGAACCAGTTGGCCAAAGTGTGCGAAGCCAAAGGACCTGCGTATGCCAACCTGACTAAAGATGAAGTGATTTCATTCTTAGTCGCAGCTCAAATCAGCAACTAGGAGGATAACTATTCTAGTGATGGGAATTTGCAGCCCTCACAAACAGGACAGTTCACCCTTTCCTCAGAGGACTTAAAAATCCATCTAAAATTAAAGAGATTTGAATTGGACGCCAAACATATGGAATTAGATTCAGCAGGGAGACTGAGACAAGCAAAACAGATGGAATTAGATTCAGCAGAGAGACAGCAGCATTTCGAGGCTTAAGAAATGAGAAACAGCATAAACATGAGGGGGAGATGTTGACTCCTCAGCAGGGTCATGGAGGTAACGGGGAAGAGCATAACTGAACCCCAGAAGCAACAAAGGTCAGTAAATGTCTTCCACAATTTACAGATGGAGATAATTTTGATAGTTTTATTCATATATTTGAAAGGACATGTACATGGTATAATGTTGACCAAGGGCTCTGGATATGGTTCCTGACCTCCTTACTCTATGGCAAAGCTGTAACTGCTGTCTCTAAGTTGTCTGCTACTGATTGTTTAAACTATGACAAATTCAAAAAATGTTTACTTGAATGCTTTAAGTTAACACCTGAAGCTTACAGAAAAAAGCTTCATGACCATAGATGCAAGGCAGATGAAAATGTGTGTGATTATATTGCTGGTTAAGCACTTATTTTCATAGGTGGGTGAATGGGTGTCAGGTCACCACTTTTGAAGGGCTGGCAGACCATTTGGTGTGGGAACAAACCATTAGCACTTTGCCTGAGGACACGAGAATTTGGTTGGCAGACTTTGCAAGCAGGGCATCACTGCACAGGAAAGGGATACTCAGTGCTGCACATGGATATAAGGGAACCCATAGTGGGCAGCCTAAACCACCCCAACAGAGTCCATCAGTAAGTGGGGAAGCCACTAGTTCGGGTACATGGCCAGGATCAAGGGTTAAATGTTTTAAATGTAACCAGTGGGGCCATGTAGCATATAGATGTCCACAAAGGCAAGGTGGGGAAGAAAAGTGGGGAGCCAGCAAGTGGGAATAATAGTATGCCAGTGATAAGTTGTCTGGAGACAACATGGGTACCAAACTTCAAAAGAGATTAAATCCTATCTTAGTGGATGGAAAACAGGCCTTTGCTAAGAGAGACACAGCCTCTGACATAACCATTATGAAGCCTGCAGTGGTTAAAGAGGAACAGTACTTGCTTGGGCAGTCCACTCCAGTCAGAGCTTTAGGAGGGAACCCATTCCAAATTCCTTTAACAGGGTTTACCTTGACTGGGAGGGTGGAAAGGAATGCAAGCAAGAAGATATGTTTGTGGATATTCCTGCAGATGTACTGATAGAGAATGATTCTGATAATACAGTACCTTGTGTGTATGCAGTTACATGCAGTCAGGCTTGGAGACAGGCATGTGGGTCTGGTAGCCTGGGGGAGACCCAGATAGACACCACACCTAAAGCCAGGGTTGGTGGTGTGGCTATTTCAGGGAGTGAGCTACACTGTAGAAGTGCGCCTGAAGGTGAACAACAGCTGATGGTAGGTACTGATGTTCCCTTGAAGAGACTGACTGAAAGGGCAGAGGTGCACCACCTCACTTCCTGTGGAAGGGAGCTAGGAGGAGTCATAAAAGTACAGCTGAGTCAGGCTGAGCTCTCAGACCCTACAATAAGAGGCTTGAGAGAGGTAGCTAAGGAGGCACCTGATTCTCAAGGAATGGGGGAATCTGTATACTGGAACAAAGGGTTACTGTATACAGAGTGGACCCTTGATGGAGGGCTAGAGGGTGAGGTAATACAACAGCTGGTAGTGACTAAAGCCTACCATCTGGCACTTGTAGCCATAGCCCATGACATTCCTTTTGCATGTCATATGGGCATAAAACATACTAACAGACATATTATGCAGAACTTTATTAGCCTGGGATCACAAGGGAGGTAACAGGGTACTGCAGGACCTGGGAGTAGTGCCAAAAAAGTAGCAAAGCAGGAGACAAGGTCAAAGCTCCACTGATGCCTTTGCCTGTGATTGAGGAGCCATTTCAGGGGGTAGCTATGGATATTGTGGGACCTCTGAGTACCCCAATCAGGGAAGAACTATATCCTGGTGGCAGTAGATTATGCTACTAGATACTCTGAGGCAGTGGCTCTGTCCTCCATTGAGGCAGAAAAGGTGGCAAATGCTTTGTTAGAGATTTTCAGCATGGTAGGTTTCCCGAGAGAAATAGTGACCGACAGAGGTGCCAGTTTCATTCAGACCTGCTGGCTAGTCTGTCAAAGCACTGTGGAGTGAAACACCTAAAGACCACCCCCTAACATCCCCAGACTAATGGTCTTGTGAAGCAGTTAAGGTCTACACTAAAGACCATGCTACGTGCATTTGCAGACATGTTTTAAAGCTCTGGCATCAACAAAGAAGCAAAAAATTGATATTTTGCTCTTTACATTTCTTCCAGATAATAACTGTGATGGTGATAGACCAAGTCCTTGCAATTCATTATTCTTGTTTCCCAAAACTGTGAGGTAATAAAGTCCAAAAACAACTGCAAGCAAATCCTTGTTTTTCATTTTATTCCTCATGGCTGAAATAGTTCAGTCTACCCTCCCATGACTGAAAGGAATATGGATGTGCAATTTTGTGCTTAAACCCTCAGTTGTTTTCCAAACCTTCTGAAATCTTAACTCATGAATTATTGACCACTTTCTGCTATAACAGCATATCATAGGTTCCTACATAAGTACTACGCTAGCTGCCATTGCAGGTCATTTTAAGTCAAGCCAATATCCCTTTTTGTGCTTGAAATAACCTGTCCCATTTGGTTAGAGATCAGCCTTACCCATCCCATGGTCGATGATTATATATTATCCCTAATGAGAATAACTAGGATCATGCCATAGATCATTTGAGGAGACCCATGCATGAGATAAAAGATTTTGGACCTGCATCTGTCCATTAGTAGTACAGGGAATGGTCCTGGGATAAATTTTCTATTTCCTGTTCATAAATCTATGTTGCACTTGAATATGGACAGGGATGAACTTTGTTTTATCTGGATGGGGAGTGTTTTCCAAAGCAGGGATTTCCTCTGTGAGATATACCTGTCCCTCCAAACCCTTCTGTTGATGTTGCAGAAGATGTTTAGATCTTTAGACTGAGTACATCTTATACCATTTGACTAGTTAATATGCAGTAAATGCATAAATAATGGGTTAGAGGATACCTTGTATGCCAGAAACAGGTCACATGTTAGCAGTCTGTAGGATACCAAGTGTAGTGACATGGCTCCAAGTCATTGTCTGATACAACAGCACATCATGTATGCCTTTTCTTGAAAATGTAGACCTTAATGTGTTTACCACACAGCACTTGTAGTATTTAAGAACATGATCATTTCAGGGTACTTTAAACAATAATCTACCTATACTAAATGCATTGGTTCTTTGAAATTAAACAAATCTGTGTCCATTTAACTCCATGATCTAATCTGACGGAAAATTCATCAAAGAAAACCTACTAAGTTTCACCATCAATTAAAAAAAATGCCATCACATCTCTTCATACAGTAACTCTGAAACTGCTGTACCTTTGAGATAAGGCAGACTTACATTTATCATCTATATCAGATTTCAGAAGTCAGCAATCATTGGGTTTACATGAGTGAAATAGAAGTCATTGACATATTCATCAGCATAAAGTCATCTTCCCTCTTTGTGGTCCACCTGGAATTGTAGAGGCCTACATTTTTCCTTTAGATTGCTTTTGTGGTAGAAATTGTATACATTACTTTTTTGTACTTCTCGCTGTGTCTGTGCCATCATACACCAAAATGTTATTTCTCTAGCTGTTTCCTTACATTTCACTATTCTTAAGATATGATTCAAATATTTTTTCAAGACGCTGTTTTCTTAACATTTCTGAACATTAAGTCTTGCACACAATATATGCTCTTTTTGAACAAAAAGTGAGCCTCGATTTCTTTTCTGAGCAATGATTTTTTTTTATTGTGACATATTTCAATAACTGCATTTCCAAGTTAGTGCCAGTAGATCTGAGATACTTTTACATTTCTTTTTGACATTTGTGACTGTGGTCTCACACAAACAATATCTGTTTCATCTAGGAAATGCTCATTATTCTTTAAAAAATATGATGTACTCAACATACTGAATGAGAAGACTGGATTTTTTAAAATAATTTTTACTTTGTCTAACCTCTCACTGTAACTTATGTTCATAGATTTATAGTTAAGTACTAGAAAATCAATCTGCAGATCATTACAAGCCTAGCAAAAAAAAACAAACAAACAAACAAAAAAACATATTCAAAAGTTCCCTCTAGCCTCAAGAAGGGCAGGACGAGATAGTCAGGGGGGAATTGATGCTGCCCGTCCAATTATCTAGGTTTAGCTTGAAGAGGGCCAGGGTGCTACTTTGCTTGACATGTAGTGGAAGTTTGTTCCAGAGGTGAGGAATATGATAGGATATGAATCTATCATGCCAACATGTCCTATTTATATTCTGATGAAGGTTTAGTTCCTTTAACCGAGTATTTGAGGTACCGTTAGTTCTGCAAAGGAGTAGGGTTGGCTCTTTCATGGCTTGAAAGGCTAGAGAGAGATCTCCACAGATGATTTTGTAAGAGACTGAGTACAGTGAAATGGTTACCAGTCTAGCCTGACAACTAACATTTTTGAGTCCACTGATCTTTTTATTTATGAATTGTTTATGTTTGTCAGGTTGTGTGATGTGTTTAGATATTAGGGTGGGAGGATGGCATAATGGTTAAGGTGTTTACCTTATGAACACAAGGTGCAGGGTTTGATTCTCACATGAGGTAATTGGCTAGGCTTGAAATGGCCCACAAGGATAGTTAGCCTAGTACTAATCTATGAACCTACATGACAAAAGGTGCATTACATTCAATAACCGGTATGATAAGATACAAGTAAGGGGGAATTAAGACTTCTTTGGATTTAGTGGAGATGCCTTTGAAAATTATATGGTCCAGGTAAAACATTTTCCAAAATAATGTCAAAGCATGAGAGTCAAATGATATAATCATAGGCTCATAGGATCACAGGAGATTACTAGGCTATTGACCTGGAGGTCATTTTAAGCCTAGTTGTTTCATCCCACTGTAATACCATATAAATGATAGTCAATACCCAAGATTGCATTTAGTGATGACTGCCCATGTCCAGTACGGTTATGGGTACTATCCCCACTAAGAATTTATGGTGCCCCATCTATTCATCCAGGTTCCTCTTGAACAGTGTCATAGAGGTGCTCTGTTTCACATGAATTGCTAGCCTGTTTCAATGACTTAGCAGTAGCTGGGAGATAAACCTGTCAGTCCAGCATGTCCTATTTAAGACAGAGGCCATATTTAAGTCCCTGGAATGGGTAGCCCTAGACCCATTAGATTTACAGATATGCAGTAAGTTCATTAGGTTTGGGTCATGGGTTGCTCTGTAGGACAGGCATAAGTCTCCCCTAAGAAATCTATACAATATGGAGTATAGTGACAGGGACTTTAATCAGTCCATGTAAGGCACATCCTGGAGGCCCTTGATCTTCATTGTTAGAAACCTCTGAGGACTCTCTAATTGCTGCACATGCTTACTACGGCACATACCGAATGGGACATTATACTCAATTATGGGTCGGACAAGTGCAGAGTGTAGGGGGATTATAACTTCTTTTTCTCTCAAGGCAATGCCTTTACTAATCAAGTGAGTTACATGGACAGCTTTTCTTACAATGGTAGACACTTGGTGGTCAAAGTTAAGGTCACAGTCAACCTGTGATCCCAGGTCTCTTACCACTTCATGGGTACTTAAGGTACTGTTATTGATTTGATAGTGTGAAGCGACATTATTTCTGCTGAAGGGAATGATGATGTATATTTCTTTGCATTCAGTTTGAGACCGTGACTAATACACCAGTCATTGGTCTGTGTGAGACCATCCTGGAATATACTGTCATCATGTGGGGATTCAATGATTGCACAGAGTTTGCAGTCATCTGCAAACTTGGTCAGCCACAACCCTTTAGCTTTGACCCAAACTTTTGAGAAGTATATACCAAACAGAAAGGGGCCCAGCACTGACCCCTGTGGCACCCAGCTGGCAACAAGTCTGCTGGCTGATGTGGAGTCACACATATCGATAGTGTGTGTTCGGTTTGTGCGTAAGTTGGCAAACCATCTTACAATGAAGGGGTTTACATTCAGTTTTATAAGTTTATCAGTAATGCCTGAATGTGGGATTGTGTTGCAAGCCTTTGCCAAGTCGAGGTATGCTGTGTGCACAGATTTGCCCTCATTAGTGGCCCTGGTCACACTTTCAAAGCTATCCACCAGATTTAACAGGCAGAATCTGCCCTTCACAAAGCCGAATTGGGTAGGATCCAGGGTGTGAAGGTCACCTATATCTTTATTTATGAGGTCCATAATAATAAGTACCATGGCCATATGGATGAGGCTGGTCAGGCTTATGGGTCTGTAACTAGAGTGCCTATATCCTTACAACAGTGTCTGATTGGAGGGTTGCCAAAATGAAGACTGCTACATTTTTTTACATTTAGTTTTGAGAGCATTCTCCTTGTCCCACTTGTTAACATGTTCTAACCTAGGTTAAACCAACTGTGAGACAGCTGAAGGTGGTATAACAAATTACATTTTATATCTGGCTGCAAACCGAGTTAACCATAAGCCAGGAGTATTGGCTTGAATGTTTCAGAAATAGATGACAAATAGGAGAGGGCCCAAAACTGAACCCTGTGGCATACCATTGGCAGCTTTTTGCTTTCAGAAGTGGCACCTGCATCTGTAACCAGTTAACTATCCACTGCACAGTATAGGATTTATATTCAAATTTACAAGTCTGTCAATACTACCTGCATGTGGAATAGTGACAAAGCCTTGGCCAACTCTAGAGCTGCTATATGCACTGCATTAGCATTATCCACTGCTTCAGTTACTTGACAAAAAAATAATGGGGTGTCAGGACATTCCCTTGACAAAGCCAAATCGATGCAGGTCCTGAATTAAGACATTTTCAATGTCCAGATTAATGAAGTCTGAGATTATGCACTTCAAAGCTTTAGATATCAGGCTAGTGAGACTAATGGGTCTGTAGTTACCAGAGTCTATGGTTGGGCCACCTTTGTGCAATGGCATTACAATAGCTGTGTTCCAGGCTTCAGGAATGTAACCAGGGGAGAGGCTAAGATTAAAAAATTTAAATAGTGGGTTCAGAAAGGCCATATTTGGCATTGATAATCAGACAAGCTGGTATGTTATTAGGGTGCATGGATGTAGTATCATTAGCTTTTCAGAGGGCGAGAGGACTTGTTCCATAGTAATTAAATGGGTTAGCTGGGATTGTTGGACCTGTTTCATAACTATAACTGTGAATGGAATCAAATTTGCACTAAATTTATTAGCTAGGATATTGGCTATTTTCCTTGGATCAGAGACTTGACTCTAATATTATAGTGGACTACCTCCAAACATAGCTGGGTGTTAGTTCTTAACTTCCTGACACAGTTAAATAAAGATCTGTAATTAGTTTTAGTATTTATTTGCATTTTTAAGTTCATACACAGCTTTGAGTTTCCTAGTGGTTCTTTTAAGCTATTTGTTAGTTTGCTTAAGTGTACTCTTATGGTAGGTAGAATGAGACCTCTTATAAGCATTAAGCATTTTTATTTCTCTTATGTAATTTATTTATAGGGGTATTCCACCAATGGAACTTGTTTTTAAATTTCAAATTATATTTGGTGCAGATAGGGACTATCTTATCAATCCAACTATTTAAGTGAGAGCAGAAGTCAGAGGCAGAGGTAGCAGCTCTAGCAATGGGATCCTTCAGAGGAAGAGGACAGTAAAATGCATTTACGTCATCAAGTTACTGAAGAACGTTTGCTTTTGAGAAGTCTCTAAATGCAGACTTATTTACAGGGAAATACTACCAGTTTTAAAGGAAAAGGTCACTAAATTTTGGTCTGATTTAACAAGGCATGATGATACATATGAAGATGTGCATGAAGTGGCCAAATTTGAGAGGACAAGATTCATGACACTGGGGCCCTAGTAGGATGCTTAACTATTTGTGAAAGAGAGCTAGCATTTATAATATCAAAGAAGCACTACTGGGCACTCTGACTATTAGTAGTTTAGGTCAGCTAGTTTATTAATCAATAGTCAAAGCCCCCTTGTAGAAAGGTCTTGTGCTTAATGGGAATTTCATCTATTGTGTTAAGATAGCAATGTGCTCAGAAGTGGACACAGAGGGTGTTCTATAACTAGCTATAAAGTGGTATTTAGTCCTTTTTATGGTGACTTCTAGGAGTTCACATGTGTTGTTCCAAGGAATCTGTTGTGAGGAGATGATATCTTTGATAAATACTAATACTCCTCCACAATTGCCTCTTAGGTCTGAACATGTGACAGGTATCATACCCTTGAATAGAGAGAGCACTTTCATTGTTCTGAAGCCATGTTTCTCTAACTATATATATACAAATGTGTTCAAGAGGGTCTATATCACCACATCGAATGGTGATAAGTTCGAATGCCTATTGTTCGAACCCAAAAGTCTGAAAACCCTAAACAATGAACTCACGTAACAGCGATTTTTTTCCCAGGGAAAAAAATCGCTGCTCCATGGAAAAAAAATCACAACTTTAAAACAAACTAAAGTGGGAGGCTTTGCTCCCCACCCCCCCTACTTCAATATATGAACTCTGAGATCGCACTACAGTGGAGGAAATAGCATAGCCTCGAAGACGGCCCACCGATTTTTTTCCCTGGGAAAAAAAATCGATGTTCCATAACTTTGCGGTTTAGGGCCTTCGGACTCTTTGATTCAAATAAATGGCATTCAATCTTATCACCATTCGATGTGGTGATATAGACCCTGTTCAAGGTATAGGAGAGCAACTTATTGCAATAACTGCATTTCCGAGTCAGTCAGTCTTCTGCCATTGGCAGCTGCAGTTGTGCCCAAGTAATCTCCAGATCTAATAGCAATTTACTCTGGTAAATATGGTCTCCTCACTATATGTAATTTGTTGCCTGGTTGTATTTCCCTTTCAGGTCATACTTTTGTAAATTTTGTAACATTATGCCTAATATCATCTATGCACACAGACTTTCTGAATGTGCTTTGAAAGGGTTTACAAACTGCCTCTGCTTGTTCTTTGTTGCAGTAAATACACTCATACAGTTTTGCACATCCATAAACTATTGCTGGCAGTTCCATTTTATTTGACCGTATCATTTTGATGGACATGTAAATGCACGTGACATAGAGTGAGATGGTATACTTTCCTGTAAGATCATAGCTCCTATACCATCATGACGTGTGTCCATTTACAACACATTTTATTCACATCTAAGTATTTAAGCATAGGTTCTTCTACTAGTATTTTTCTTCAGCTTTCAAAATGATTTTAACTTTTTATATCTCAGACATATTTTTATTAATTTTTTTTGCCTTATCTTCCCCATGAGTCAAGCTGTTTTCTTACTATTCTGACTCATTTGCTTCTCCACTGGCAGACCATAGCCACATGTCATATGGGAAGTGAGTTAGGATGAGGGAAACCATCATTCATAGGCAGCTTGGATTTTTTTTGGCCCTATCCATAGTGCTGCTGTCATGCCAAGCATGTAGAAGGTAGAGGACACATGTGCTTTATCCCCCCCCCAAAAAAAACATACCTACTCTGCAGATGAATTGCTGGACCATTTCCCAAGCCAGGCAAGGATACAGTCTCTGACTTCTCTGTCAGCTATAAGCCTAGCTGAAAAAAAATCCCTTACCTCCTTCCCAGAATAGGCAAGCTGGCAGAACTGCTACTCATTATCACCCTTGCAAATGGCTTCTTCCTCAGCCATAAGTGGTCAATAATGCCCTCTTTTAACCACTTCCTTTAAATCCAGCAGACCAGTGAGTAGCTTATCCTTTTTCACAATAGCAAACATGACAATTGACCCATTCTGTTGGTTTTAATTGCTATTTAATAATGCCTAAGCATTCAATTAATTTCAGTTCCTTCTATTTTCTGCTCCTGAGAGCTACTGTCACTTTCCTTGAAGCACGTACAGCTGGACTTTTTTTTACTATGATAGTTTCTTGACAAGCTTCCAAATCCTTCAAATAAATCAGTCAGTAAATTAGTCAAGACATGCAATATATTATTGTCATGGCTTTGTACTATATTTAAAATTAGCTGTGTAATTATTCTATACATACCTCTCTGCTTTGCACACTATCAATGTGCTTAATAATGCCTAACTTCTTACAAACCAAACAACCCAAAATATTAGGTGAATTCCCATATTTAGTCAGTGTTACTTTTAGGGTCATAAGCTTTTATTTGATATTCAAATGTTAGTAATTTATGGCTCAGAGTAATTACGTGGTATTATAAATACATCAGCAATGTGCACATTTTTCTTTTCAGTGTTTTCCAGCACTGTGGCTTTAGAAGTATTTTCTAATATTATATTACACTGTGCATAGTGTCTAATTTAAGTTCAGCAATTAATTTATTAATTCTGAGTTTTTCATGCCAGTTTATTATATTGTGCTCTCTCTCACTAAAATTCAAAAAGGGTTACTGTGACCTGTAAGCCCCACCATGAGAAACCTCTGCTTATGGTAGCAATTTCTGGGTCAGTGACAAGCCTAATGCTGCAATTTTATGCAAGCAGAAAAATGATCGCAGAGGGTGAGCCTGCCAACTTTGCTGCAGGATAATGAGAAAATCCAAGTAGCAGCTAATGTTAGTCATGTCTTCTTGTTTGGTAAGGGATTATTTTAGATGGGCAATTCATTTAGAGAAGTACTCATCTATGTAAATTAGCACAACCACCCATGTTAATTAACGCAGCCAAAATTCCGTGGTCAGACATTCAAGTTGGTGTGAAAGGCCTCATTGCAAGTAAGCTTAGTGAAGTTCAGTGAAGAAGTAGTGGTGCAGATTGTGTGTGTGTGTGTGTGTGTGTGTGTGTGTGTGTGTGTGTGTGTGTGTGTGTGTGTGTGTGTGTGTGTGTGTGTTCATAGGTTCATAGGTTGGTACTAGGCTATCGGCCCTAGGGCCTATGCAAGCCTAGCCATAACAATTCCCTGGATATTTCTTCCCACAATATTTACTTCTCCAGGCCCCTGTCTAGCAGGGCGACTGACATGATCCCCGGGGTGAATTTCCTATCTCCCATCCAATCATCAAGGTTCCGTTTGAAGAAGGACAAAGAGGCGCTCTGCTTGACATGTATGGGCAGTCTATTCCAGAGTATGGGGAGTCTCTGAGTCAGGAACCTATCCCTCCAGCATGCTTTGTTCATTGTGATGACAAGGTTTAGATCCCTGGAGCATGTGGCTCTGAGGGATTGGGATTTCTTTAAGTGGAACATGTCCAACAGCTCAGGGTTTGACATGGCCTTGTATGTTAAGCAGAGATCGCCTCTGAGTAGACGATATGCCACAGAGTATAGCTGGAGTTTTTTAGACGGTCAGTATATGGCATCTGCTTTAGGCCTGTGATTCTTTTAGTGAGGTATTTCTGTGGCCTTTGAAGCTGTTGTAGATGTCTTGTGAGGTACATACCAAATGGGGCATTATACTCTATAATGGGTCTAATGAGGGATGAGTACAGTGGGACAATGACCTCCTTTTTTCTGGATGAAAAGCCCTTAGTGATGAGGTGTGCCACATAGAAGGATTTCCTGACTGTTGTGGCAATGTGGTTATCGAAAGTGAGACCACTGTCCACCTGTGTCCCTAAGTCTCTCATCACACTTTCAATGTTTAGTGTCCTGCCACCTATGTGGTAATTCATGGGTACATGTTTTTTTCCAAAGGGGATAACTATACATTTCTTGGCATTAAGCTTGAGCCCATGGCTCTGGCACCAGGCATCTGTTTCTGTAAGGCCCTTTTGTAGAATATTCACATCATTTGGGGATTCAATAATGGCTCCCAGTTTGCAGTCATCTGCAAACTTTCTTAGCCAGAGTCCCTTAGTGTTGGCCTGTACTTCAGTGAAGTAGATGCCAAACAAGAGTGGTCCCAGGACTGAACCCTGAGGTACTCCACTTGTCACTTGTCTGGAGCTGGATTTGGAGTCAGCTACTTTTACTGTCTGGGTTCTGTCAGTAAGCCAGTTAGCAATCCATTGAGTGACATAGGGATTTATGCCCAGCTTAGTAAGTTTATCTATGATTCCAGAGTGGGGGATGGTGTCAAAGGCCTTGGCGAGGTCCAGATAGGCTGTGTGGACTGCCTTACCCTCGTCCACAGCTCTGAAGACTGATTCAAAGAAGTCAATCAGATTCAGGAGACAAGATCGGCCCTTCACAAACCCAAACTGAGTGGGATCTAGTGTTTGAAGGTTGCCAATGTCTTTGTTTATAAGTTCCATGATAATGCGTTCCATGCCCTTGCAAATCAGGACCTTGCAATTTGTCAGTGTGTGTGTGTGTGTGTGTGTGTGTGTGTGTGTGTGTGTGTGTGTGTGTGTGTGTGTGTGTGTGTGTGTGTGTGTGTGTGTGTGTGTGTGTGTGTGTGTGTGTGTGTGTGTGTGTGTGTGTGTGTGTGTGTGTGTGTGTGTGTGTGTGTGTGTGTGTAACATTTTTAGTGTGCATGTTTGTGGGAGTCTGAATAGAGTGGGATGACTGTGTGCTTGTCATCTCATCTCTTGTCTCCCAGCATCACTCGTAGAGGCTAGTGGCTATCAAGGTGCAGCTAATGGATGTTTGCCTAACAATGTCAATTGCCTTATGATGTGGGTTGTTGCTCTTGTCATAAAATAGGAAGCCACCCTTTCATTGGACCACAGGTGGAGCAACCATCCCATAAAATCATCCACCAAAGTGAACAATGCTTGGGGTTGTTGCCATCTTGAGTGTCCAGACATTGAGCCAAACCAGAACCTGACCCTACCCCCACTCCATCCTGTTTCTCCCCACTTATAACTCAATCCCCAGTCCTTGTTTATTGTCCAAGTCACCTATCATCACACATACACTCTATGAATGCATACTGCCCATCACTATCCTCATAATGTTTTGGATTTTGTACTCCTGTTTGTCTGAGACTGTTTTAAATGTGTCTTTCTGTCCTCATTCCCTACCCTTCTCCCTCTATCCTATCCACAGCATTCCCTCACTAGCCCCACATTTATGTTTTATATATGAAAAAGGGTTTCTTTCACCTGGAAAAATACCTATCTTTCTATCCCTACTTTTCTTTCCTTATGGTTACCCTTTTGTGTTTCCTTCTACTTGTTCCTATCTACCCTATTTACTGCCAGTTAGGCAGGGGTGGCCCATGCTATTGGACTGCAGGACTGCAGCTCCACCAGCTGTAAAGAAGAAGGAAAAGAAAATAAACAAACAAAAGCGAGTCCCGAACCTTCAAGCATGTGTGCTTGTGGCATTTCCCGATGCTGGTGAACCAGTCCGGAGCATGCACACAGAATCTGGACTGCTGCTGAGACAGTCCAGATTAGGAAGACAGCATTCAAGAGCAGAGATCCCAGAAGTCTATGCAGTTACAACTGAATAGCCTGGAAGGGGATTGGATTGCAATGTCTGCAGGCTGGGTAGAGGCTTGCTCTAGCAGGAAGGAGAAGGACTTCTCACTGGCTTTTTAGTGCAGGAATGGTGAAGTATTTAGTGCAAGAATGGAAGGAAACTGGGCTTTTAGTGCACTGCAATGAATGGATGGAGCAGGGCTACCATTTTGCAGCGGACTCAGGTAGGGTTGTGTCTGTGTCTGTAAAATGCCCCAGTTAAATATACCTAGTGACTAGACTCAAAGTCTGTACCTTGGCAACAAGTAGTAAGAGCTTGAATTCCCTACCCACCACCACTTGTGAAATTTTTGCCTCATATTTTTATCCTTGGGAAATTTGCGGTTTTCTGGATTTTGAATTCACTAAATAATGGCAGGCATTTGAATTTCAGTCTTCATATTCTTCAGAAAGTACATAGTGACACAACACCTTTTATTCTAGCAATTTTCTGTTTATAAGATTTAAATTTGTTCCTATTTTTGGGGCTGCATTCCCCCATTATTGGCTTTGTCCAGGCTTTTTGTGCTAAGAGGTTGAGAGCTATGGTGAGAACTGAATTCACTGAATACGTTTGGGATCTGTATACCCCCATTATTGGCATTGTCTAGGTGTTTTGTGCTAAGAGGTTGAGAGCTATGTTGAGAACTGAGTTCACTAAATTATAGCCATTTAAGTTTCAATATACCTCTCTTTCAAGAAACAGCTGATTTGGCATAATGGTATGTTGCTCTGATTGTAGTGCACAGGGTCCTGGGTTCAAGTCTTGGCAGTGAAATGCATGGTGGTAACACAGCATTTTATTCTAGCAACTTTCCAAGATTATACAAGCAATGTTTAAAATGTGTCCCTAGTTTTTGAGTTTTTGTCCCCCCCCCAATAGATTTTGGCTTTTTGCAGATGTCTTGTGCTTTAAAGTTGAGAGATACAGTTGAGTGTCGAGTGGATTTGACAAGGAGATGAGAGCTTGAAGACAAGTTTAGTGCTGCTTATGCGGAGTCTGCTTGCATTGTTAATAGCATAACAGGTAGTGTGCTTGCTTTTGATGCTGAAGGCTGTGTGTTCTACTCCCACAGTATAGAGATGCATTGCTGATACTGTACTGTGTTGCACTTTTAAAGGGGGCGGATGCTGCAGTGCTGAGAATGTCCTCTTTGGTAGAGATACCTAGTAACAAATCTGTTATCAGTTTTCCATCCATTCCCTATTGCAATATTACAAGCTTATCATTGTTTTAATGTAACATACGCAATTTATTCCTCAAGGGCAACAGGCACATTATTTGTAGATGAAACAATGAAATATAAAGTTGCTTGCTAGCAGCAACCTCTTCATTAGTTACAGATCTCTTTAATGTGGAATTATTTAGATGACTTTTACTTCTGCAGAGATTGTGCATATTTACTGATACTGGTGGACTGTAGAAGTTTGAGTAGACTTTTACAGTGGAAATGTTCTGAACTGGGCAGTTTTGTCATTATTGGTGCATCCATTTTGTTTCATTGTTTACTGGAAAAATGTTCAAAACAATAAATTTAAAATGCTGTCTAACAACTGCACTGTATTATAAATGGAATATAATTTAATACAATCCGGAAGATGTATCAAAGAACACATGTATGTTTCCTGTGCAAGGGGCCTAAGATTTGAAAACAGCCCAAAGTCAATCTTTATCTGCCACTGGCCAGATGTATTTTATTTGAATATGGGTTTCAATGTTGTTTCAATGAGTGTGAGTTTCAAGGGCAGAGAAGTTTTAATGCTAAGTCTATTTTCATTGTGAGACTGCATTGCTTTGTTTAGCAGATGTCTATTAGTGTTTGTGCTATAAAATGTAAAATAAAAACCTTTAAATGAAATCCAGATCATTGTTGAAGTAAAGCAGTATGCACATTACAATGTTTATGGTAAATGGGGAGAAATAGCCAAATAATAGGAAATTGGAATAGCTGCAGAGAGGAGACCCCATTCGACCATGATTTTGTGAGGGGGGAAGAGCGGTAAACTCAGACAGCCCTGGCTGAACTATACCTGTTAACTGTCCATATTTTTTCAGAATGAATAAATGTTTACTTTTAATTTTCAGATTGTTCCTCATAGAATTTGTGGTTTCCTGGCAAATCATTTAGGAATGAAGTCTCTAAATAATGACAGACATTGAGTTTTGAGACATTGACTCTTCAGAAAAATGTATGCTAAAGCAAGACCTGTTATTTTGACAACTGTCTAAGTTTATATAAGACCAATTTTTAGTACTGTTTGTATGTTCCCCCAATATATTTGTCCTTGTCCAGATTTCCTGCGTTAAAAGGTTGAGAGGTACATGCAAATAAATTGCTTTATAGAATTAGGTATATCCAAACCTCTCAACTGTCCCCGATTTTGGCTCAAAACGTTGCTCTCCCCCTAATAATCCCTCCGCAAAATGGCAAATTTGGAAGAAAACATGGAGGGTTTACAATTAATAAATAATTGTAATGACCAGAGTTATAGATTACTTTTAATTTCAGAAATGCATGTAGATTCTCTTATTTTGTCAGCTGCTCAAGTTAACAGTACTACTAATAAAAAAAGTGTCCCTTCTTTGACAGGTTCCTAGCTGTGTTGTGTGGCTATTTTATATTTTTGCATCACATTCTTGGTCCATTTTTCATAAAACTGTGGTCTTCTAGCAAATTAGTGGCAAATCATTAAAGACTGAAGTTAGAAAATAATGACAGACATTTGAGTTTCAGATTTCATACCCTTCAAAAAATTCATACTAATGCAAAACCCACTATTCTATTATCCAAGTTTATAAGAGCAATATTTAAAAATTTTACTTATTTTTGGGCCTTTGTTCCACTTCTGTTTATGGCTTTGTTTGGATTTCTTGCTGTGAGGCTGAGAGGTATGACAAATGTGTCAAGAGGGCCATCACCATCAGCCAGAGACATTTCAAATTATGACATACTTATTGCATCCTACACACCCACGTAGTGACTCTCGATGTGTCCAAGCAAGACAAGGAGCAGTTATGCAGTGTACATGTGCAGAGTATCCCCCCATCCAAGGTAGACACAAGTACTACATTGGCTTTTCATCTGTCCTTGATTTTGCAGAATGTTATGGTTTTCTGTCATATTTTTATACTGTTGATTTATGCTTCTTCTTATTCTGAAAATGCATGTTGCTGCAGTGTCTGTTGCTCTGTTTAACTAGCAATGCTTTAATACCCATCAGATAAGCTTGTCTGAGACTGTAAGATGCAAGTAAGCTTTAATAAGCATAATGTTAAAGAATTACCACCATTGAAAGCCTTTTTGTTGTTGCCATGAAGAGAATATTTACATAACTAGATAGCGTATAAGCCTTAGGTATTGAAATGCATATGACAGTATGTGTAATAAAGGACAGGATTAAAGTATTTTCAGAAACTCATTACATTTGTTGGGGACTTGCAGTCATCTTTGCAGGCTTTACCCGTAAACTAAACAGAATGCCAATCTATCATGTGCGGTCTATAACCTGTGTAGTAATCCTTTAAGCAATTTATCTTGAGCTTTTTTTCTTGTTTGCTGTTCATTTTTTAATCATGTTTTCCCCATGAAACTAGTAGACAGTTGTTGTCAGGCAGAAGGTCTTTTTTGGATAAGAAACATTGGATATCACAGAGATTGCTACAGAAGGCATGTTACTTGGTAATTTTATAAAGCTGAATATAAATTATAATTAAAACTGCAGTGCAAAGAGACGTGGTTTGAGTTGATTGCTGCTTGTTTTTTATACTTGATTTTGATTGGCATTCCAGTAATGTATTTAAAAAGTAATTCATTTTTTCATGCCTCACAACCTTTTCATTTCCATCTAGATATTGTTAGCTGTCATGTCGCCAATGCATTGAAATATTTTTATCTTCTGGTATTCATTTTGTTTTGATTGGACTCTCATAATGATAATTTGGCACCCAGGGCAGCGTATTTAATTAAAGTCCCAGTTTTTGTGGGTTTTTGCATAGCTCCACCCCTTTTAGTTGGCCACACCCCTCATCATTGGCCCCACCCATTCCACTGTCTCCTGCAGCCTCCCCTTTGATTTGAAGTCACCAACCGCCACTGCAGTTAGGTAGTGAACACTGTTGGTGCTTTTCTGTGCACAGCCACAGTGATGTATCTGGTGACTGTTATGCTGCAATTCTTGTGCAGGATGAGAGTGAGATGCAGTTATGCAGCACTATGTTGCATACACTGTCATGCAGTGACTCACACACTAACCCATCTTCATTGTGACAAATGTCATGTCGGTCACATGTCCTACTGCAGTTTGCTCCAGCAGCATAGCATTACTTCTCTTCCTAGTAATACACTACTCTTTAATTATAAATTCCGTTGCTCAGCCTGCTGGTAATACTAAATGCCTAATACAAGTATGATTAGCTGTGTAGCTGTTAGTGCAATGAGCTCATCAAAAATAGCACTCTGAAGACGTGTAGCATTTGTCTGTGAATCACAGCTGTGGCATTCATCTATTAGGTTAATTGGGACAACTGTCTGTTACCATATAAGTAATACAGTACTCTGCGTAAGTGAAGGCACTGTGAGCATTCCTGAACTGTAACACAATCAGTAATTACAGAGCTGTCCAAAATAAATATGAAAACAACATGTTTAGTTCCTTAAGCCATACTTGGCATATATATATATATATATATATATATATATATATATATATATATATATACATAGATATATAGATGTATATATATATATATATATATATATATATATATATATATATATATATATATATATATTAAATGCATTCTCTACCATCTACTTTCTATTGAACTGCTCCGATGCTGAAACTCATCAAAAGAAACCATATATCAGATGTAGCAACTTCATATTATAATTTCACAAACTGAACAATGTAAATTAAGATGTTTTGTAAGAGGACAAGCCCATTTAATGCCTCAGGTTTGAGTTTCTTATCCCATTACTTAATTATTCTACCTAGATTTCAAACAGCAACACATAAAGGAAATGCTTGCTTTTTTTTTTTTATAGAAAACAAAGGTGTTTTCTCTTTCTCTGTGGTTATGCAACCTCAGACATAGAGTAGTTAAGTACTGGGTGGGGCACTAAGAAGCTCTGCAAAGTATAAAGGCGTTCAAATTACTTTGCATTTTATTGATGCAAAACATGAAAAGGATTTGTTTGCAGCAATCCTAAAGTGGAAGAAACTTATTGCTATGTAGCTGGAGAATTCAGTGGCTGAGATTTGGCTATGTGACCTATGGCTGCACAGACTGCTTACCACAGGGAGGTTCAGTGTATTGTGATTCAGAGACATCCTTAGACACAATAAGGAAGGCCTCATTACTAATTTCCACTTCACTGAACTGGCCTTAAGTGCTGCTAATGTTAAGACTCTTTGCAGAGGTAATTACCACTGCAAACCTATGCATTACATTGGCAAAGGCATCCCCTCATTCATTCTCACACATGCATGCAGACCTTCATGTACACAGGCACACACAGACATCCCTATACAGGCAGACAGACATTCACTCACCATCACAACCCCCATACACACACACACACACACACACACACACACACACACACGCTCAAATAATCTCATGGAAAGAAGAGTTAAAAGACGTAGAAAGAATTGCTAATGTAGAGGATGTGCAGTGGAATGACTTAGAGAAACAGAAAAAACAACAACAAATAGATTTTCAGCTTTACAGAGTTAAGGAGATAGCCCTGCCTGGCAAAGTACCTCAACAAGAACAACAAACCCAGTGGTGGATGTCAGTCACATTGAGGCAAACACTTCAAAGTACATGTAACTGGGACCCCAGGACAATGACACAGCTCACTGTGCCATCTGCCTGTGGCTGTGAGGAGACAACTGTGTACAAAGAAGGGCATGCTATAGGGGGCTTGGGGGTTCCTGGGTCATATTTTGTGACATGGCTACAGTATTTAATTGGGGAAGAAGAGAGGCTGTGTATAGCACTACCTGCAGCTGATTAACAGGTGCATAAAAGTGGAGGGCATTTGAGCCTTTGCGAGTGTACAGAAGTTGGGAGAGCTCAGGCATAGCAGTAACTGCAGCTGGTAAGTAGGTGCATAAAGCAAGGAGAGAATATGCTCATCGCAATGGGCATCCACAACATACCCTACATGCCTGCTTACTGATATGCTTCATTCACAGATACATGTACTGGCTTGGCCAGCTGAAGGAGGTAATGGCTGGAACAGCTCACAACCCATAATACCAAGTTCTGCTATAGGCTCTGCTGCATACAAAGGTTCCATAGACAGGCAATATCAGGACCAGATTTGGTAGAAATGTGTGTAGGATATAAATGCTGTGGACAGCCATAATAGGCTTCTGCAACAGGTTTGATGAAGAGTTACTAATATGATTCCTCTTGCAAAAGAAAAAGCATGGACAGCTACACAGGAAGTTTGAATCACCAGCAGTACAGCAGCTTTCTTAAAGTTCATAATCTCACTTACTGGACATGGGGAGCAGCCCCTCATACCTGAGGGTGGCTTTGATATGGGAGCTGATCTGGCTCCAACCATCAGTATGTCAGTCAGTGAATTACCAGCTTAACAATCTCCATTATAGTACAGTACAGTATAACACACCACTGCATTTGAAGGGAAGGATTGACCAAGGCCTAATTGCATATTTGTCTTTATAGGCACCCCTGGTATGGATCTGAAACAACTTGCATGAGAAACTATGTCTGTCAAAGTATACATTGAAAGTATACTATAGGCCGTGCTGTCATGTGTGCTCTTGCTTTCATAGGTTTCACTAATGGATCCTGCATGGTAGAACTGTAGAAGGCTAATGTCAGCAGAGAACCCATGGCTGCTGCTGCTGCTACTGATGGTAATATGCAAGTGACATAGTCCAATGACACAGAAGCATTGTCTGCAATGGTATAGGAGGAAGAGATTCACCCACATCCACCAGTAGAGAGGCCACTGTAAGGGAGGAGACTGAGCATAGTCTCATTAGGGCACAATGGATACCTTCTACCTCAAAGTCTCTGATGGGCTTCATGTGCATCACCAGTGCACACACAGAATCTGAAAAGTGCACCATCTCTGAGGTGCAGATACCCACCACAGAAAGCAAACAAGGGGTTAGGTGGTAGTATGTCTCCGGACCATCCCTAATATGGACATGATACTTTCATTGACCAGTGTTATGCAGATCAATAAACCAATTAGTATGCTCTGTAGATTTTGGATAATGTGCAGTGATATCAATTACAGGGAGAAGAGAGCGCACACTGTTGGTGAGGTTGCTGGTGTGAAATGTTGCCTTTATAAGTGCCTCCATGAGACTTACTATATTATTATTCAGTCTTCCTCTAAAGGCCATGCCTTCTATGGCCATTGGAAGGTTGAGATGAGGAAAGTTCAGCCATAGACCATTTCAAGTCAGACTACACATATCATTGGAGATATGGCATCTTAGCCTGACTCACTCAGTAATGGATGTCATCCAGGTTATGAAAACAACACTACTCCAGTTTAACATCTGAGTATCTCTTCAAGCTATGTGTGCATATTCTTGTAGCTCTGACCCTTCCATGTTGCCTGTCATCCCTACTCAGGGGCAAAAACCACTTAGAAGGCAATGATGCACACCCCATCAGGGCGAATGCTCATAGATCTGTAGTTCTACACTTCCCTACCATTGACCTAATCGCAAACCAACCCACTGGATAATGCCAGTGGTCATTGCAGCATGATTCCACCAATGGAGGATGGGATATGATCCTTATAAATTCTGAGAGTATGTGGTTACCATGTTCATGACTCATGATCCCAATCTATCTTATAATGTTGCTGTCACTTGACACTATGTCCTCTCAGCTCTCCAAGTAAAGATGAATATGCTCTGATCATCCTGTAACATTTGTGGATTCGTTTATACCTTATGCATGACATGGCCAATCCATGCACCACCATGCATAGTTCTGTCTTGTTTGTGTAATGGATTATTGCTGTTGACCACATGCCACTTGTTTGCCAGCATTGCTGTGTATTGTGACAGCCTCCACATTGGTTGTGTGCATCACGTTATTTTACACTTTAAATGACTGCACTGTCTGTTTCTTAGAATCATTCACATCCTTACCATTGCCATTATCTGTACTAATTTGTGCTGTGCAATATGATAAACATGTATGAATCGTGACATATGTGCTCCATTCTGCAAAGATAAATGTTCTGATTTTAGAGCAGATTATATTTAGTGGGAGGAAGTACATGGGACTGGCTGCCACTGCCCTTCAACAGATTATCTTTCCTTATTTAACAAAAGTAGTTTGTTCGAAGACTAATTTCAGCAGGTCAGTTTCATCAAACAAGAGTGGCAGGAAATATTGCTTTAGTAAAATGGCCCGCATCTGTCTTTATCATATAATATTTTATTACACTTCACTTATGTGGGGCTGGTCATATATCACTGTATCAAACTATACTCCTTTGCAGTTATGTTTTCCTAAGTTAACATCTGTTCTGGTATCATTTCTACAGGATACTTAACCATCCAAATAACAAAACTAGCGATTTGTGCGGTGTTTCATAAAATGCATGCAAGTTAAAAAATTCATGTCCCTTGGTATGGTTCAGTGTGGATGTCCATCTGAAAAAGTATTCAGTGCAGAACAACTGCTTGGCATACAAATCCAGTAAAAGAATAAATCACTCCATTACCTTCTACTTTGTAGATCAGCAGTTTTACATTCCCACAGATTAACCTGGAGAACTGGTTTGGCCGCTGTATCTGTGACATTCTTTAAACAGAGCTAGTCAATAAAACTAAGCCACTGCTGGCTCGTATTATTTTTTCATGTCTATTTTAGCCTGTACTGCAGAAACTACACAAACTCACACTAAGTCACATTCAGATTAAAAGAGAACTGGTAATGTAACATAATAATCCATAGTTTATTGATTATAATAATCACACATTCGTTTTTCATTTTGTGCTGCTTAAAAACAGCAAATAACATTTAATAAAAATAGTCTTTCGGTTTCTCCCATTAGGGGTCGCCACAGTGGATCACTGATCCGCAGACTGATTGGCAGTGGAGTTTTTACGGTGTTGAGTTGCCAGTCTGGTGCTCAGCCTTCACAGAAGGCACACAGACACACACACACCTACTGTATGTCTTTCAAAACTCACTCAACCACAGGGAGGACATGCAGACTCTGCACAGAGATGAGAATCAAACAGGAAAACCTCTTGCTGTGAGGCGAAAACGCTAACCGCTGCACCCCCTCAGCTGACAGTAAATGGCATTTAGTACAAAGTAATATTTTTACATTTGAAATTGTAGCTATAAAATTGAAACAGCTGATATGTCTGTGGTAAGCACATCACTGGATATTGTTATCTGCCCATGACAGTAACAAATATGTCAATGAAAGATCAGAACACAGTTTTGGAGTTTCCCCACCCATGCTTTCATTTTTCACATAAAAAGAATATACATTTTTATGAAGCCATATGCCACTGAAAAAACAGTATAAAACTGCTGCAAATATTTGTAACCAAACCAGAGGAAATTCTAGGCACTTCAAGTTACTCATTGAGGTCAATGGGTATGGCTTTACCTTGTGCTGCATTGGATGGCAAGGTAGGTGGACAGCTCACTAAGACAGAAGTGACCATAAGTAGATCTGCTCACCAGTAGGATAGTTCACTGGAAGAAAATGCACAAAGCAGAAAACACAGACCAGGGTAAATAAAAAAACGGAGAAAAGACAATTTTACCGAGCACAATCATTATATATGGTTATGTTTTTGTAGTGCAGAGCATACCTGGAAAGGTGGATGGTTCCCATTTGGCAACAAAGTTGTATAACAGTAAGACCTCTACCTTACAGGTCTGGGATTCAAGCCTGACTTCTGGTCACCATGTGTGTGACTTTTTGCATGTTCTCCCAAACTGTGTGTGAGAGTTCTCTTCTGTAGGTATTCTAGTTTCCCCTCAAAAACATGTTAAGTTCAAGGAACCAATGGAGGTAATATTTATTTAAGAAAAAAGTTTTATTTTGTACATCTGAAAGGAGAATGAAAAGCAGCCGTCATTTGGCTTTTAAAATAAAAAAAAAGTAACACTTCAAAGTTTCCTGTCACACATTCAGTTGGTTTAAACCTTCCAGTAGTGGGTTGAATTTGAAACCAACATCCACGTTTGTAGGATTCTTTCAACCATGATTCCAGCTCTAAGTTTTAGGTAACTCCACCAGATGTAGCTCTACAACAGGTAAGGTTACTGTGTCCCTGTTTACACAGGCTAGTCCATATCTGAGTAGTTCTGTCCTCAGGAGAAAAAAAAACTTGAAAAATCGTAAATATTCTGAAATTTTAGGACAAAAAAAATCCTGTGTTTCCTCTAATAGAGGCACACAACAATTAGTGTCTATCTGATATACCTTATTATCATATAACACAACAGAAACAACTCAAATTCTAGTAGAATGTGCTTTAATTTAATTGTTGGCAAAAAACAGAAGTCTACTTCTTCACACTGGTCATTGGTATCAGTTGTCCTGCAAAATCTAATGTTTCCATAAAAAATGTCCCACTTTGAGCATTTGAAAAGGTGGCAACCTGTAATGGGTCCTAACTGGGCTGTCATACTTCATGTTTTCTGGTCTTCAGCTATGCTCCTGTTTATCTCTGATCCTTCAGATAGATGAGGAACTATCATTCAGTCTTGCTGTTGCAGGCTACCTCCATGGGCAATTAGTGGCTTTATTTCCTCTGACGGAAGTGGTAGGTGGTATATGCTAATATTATTCATCATATCTAGTGTTGTGAAGTATCTGACCTTTTCTAGGTTTTACGTCAACTCAGCAGTTCTGTCTGTGGAATAACTATTACATTATGAAATGCTGTTCAGTTTATAAAGTCATAACATAATCTAATATCTCCATCTAGTTTAAGTGCTCTAATCACTTTGTGACCCTTCTATCACTAATTTGATTATCTTTTGAACTTCAGAGGACCCTGCTTTGCCTACACCTTGAGTGCTGCATGCATTTCTGATAGCTGTTCAAGGAAAGTGCCATTATGCTGCTGGAAGAATTTAAGGAGAAAGCCACCAGAAATAGGATGGGGGAAAGGAATATGACCAGAAGCTACAGAAGGTACAGCTGTTTTCAAAAGAGATCAGAAGAGACAGGAGGAGCATGATACTGGTGCAAAAAAATGTGTAAAGGAAATATGAAGAGGTAAACCTAAACAGAAAGAATAGAGGGGGAAACAGGGAGCAAATACGACAAACTGTAGGAATGTAACTACTATAGAAATATTTTCTCACAGAGAGAGTTGCAGACTGATGGAATGGACTACTGGAATAAGTAGTAGAAAGGAAATTCACAAGTTACCTATTCTACTTCTTGTAATGGTTTTCTTTATTTCCCTCCATTCATGCTACTATTTTTTTCAAGAATCAGTACTTTTAATTATTACTGGTTCATTTGTCTTAAGAGTATTTTGCTTTTCTGTTTTTAGCCTTCTTTTCTAAATTTCTTTCTAAAGAAAATGTGTGTGTAGGATTTTAATCTGCTACTTTCATTGCTTTACTAAATTCAAATTGTAATCAATATTTACAGTTATCAATATCATGCAAAGAAACCTAAGCAAAAAAGGCCATAATCACTCTTACTAGCCAGCTCTCTCCTGTTCTCACATCACCTTTTGCTGCTAGTGATGGATGCTTCCCTTCTCTTAATTCATTCCCTCCAGTACAGCTCTTTTGAGTGTGTACCTTTAACTCCCAGTGGGTTTGGCTTCAGCATTTACAAAAAATGAATATTATCACCTTACAGTTCTAACAAATACTCATTGACA
Organism: Protopterus annectens; assembly: GCF_019279795.1. Classification (NCBI taxonomy): domain Eukaryota; kingdom Metazoa; phylum Chordata; order Ceratodontiformes; family Protopteridae; genus Protopterus; species Protopterus annectens. Next base: position 145,539,636 of record NC_056737.1, read on the forward strand.
GAGGTCAGAAATCAATATAGTTGTGTTTGCCATCATGTATGCTTCAAGATAAAATATTCTGATACCTTGTATGTAGCATGGTTTTGGAATTAATAATGCAAATATGAACAAGCAATATTTTGACACCTGGAAGCACAGTAGGAGGTAACTGCAGAAATGCCTGGAGGCACACTCAGCTGTAATGAGTTAATTTCTCCTTGGTAAAGCTTCATCATTTCTCAACAGTTTTCAGTTGTTACTACCCTCCAAATTATTTCTTAATGCATCTCACAACCAACTTCAGCATCCTGCAACCACATATTTTTTAAGCCAGGGATGTGGAATTACAAAATGACACAAACACTTTTGCCCACTGACATCGACCTCCATTACACCACATGGATTTATTCAGACTAGAACAGTAGTGCTCATGTTCCTAGGTATGGGATCTCACTTTTTGCTCATATTCATCTTCCGTTAGAGGTTTTTCCTAGTTCTCTCTCTCCCTCTTTACCCAAGTACTAGGCACCTCTGCGATCAAGACTGCCTTATTAAGGTCTCACATGGCTGTAGTTCTCTTCCTCTTTCCTTATCCTCTAACTCTGTTTTTAAAATAAATGAAACCATTTTCTATGAAAGTTGAATCTGCGTTCTGTATTCATCCATCCTGCATTTTCTACTTTTGCTTCAAACCTCAAGGCCAACATTTCTTTCTTCCCTTTCCTTGTTTTATCATTGTCACTGTTCCACATTGTATTTTCTCCCACCCTGAATATATACTACTAATCTGTGGCCCTTCTCCACACCGGTATAAAGCTGTCATTATTTCATTACTCCTGTTCAATGCTGACCATTTTACTCTTATGAGTTCAGCACTGTCTCTACTTCCTTTTATGAGCACACATGCAACTAACTTTTATTTGTGTGCTTTCTGTAATATTTATTACATTGATTTTACTGGGATTTCAGCAGCCGAAACAATTATGATGTGTAGAATTTTAATTGTTAATTATTGTGTTTTAGAATGTTTACTGTTTCATAATTGTATTTATTTTTAGTTACATTTGTTCCATGCTCAGGTGTAAGCATATAAAATGTAATATTTCCATCTCATTCTACACTGCCTTTCATCTGTTGAGCAGTGTTACATAATCCCCCCCCCCAATGGATTTAGTAGCTACCTCTATATATTTCTCATTATATTGTATCTGTCAGTATATATCTTCTTGAGAAACGGCATAGTTGTTTATTTTTATTTATAAGAGGAAAACAATAATCAGTGAAGAGAAAATGTGGATTCTTTAGTTTTTAAAGCTGTAACAAAGTTAAATTTGCACATGCCGTGCTTTAAATGGAAGACATCTGCTCTCTGAGTTATATATAAATGTGGTGCAAACGTATTTGCAGGTGTCTTATCACTGCTTGCTTCTGCCTTTGTGGCTATTTCTGCAAGCAAATAGACAAAAACACATGATATTTACTGATTTAAACATAGTAATTGTTTTCTCAGAATAACCCAAGTCAAGTATTTCCTGTCTTGTAAATACAGCTATCAAGAAATTTTGGAAGATAAAACATACAGACCTGTGCATTTGTGACCTGAATGTGGCAGCAACCTTTTATGAAAATATAATGCCACACATTAAAATAGAGACATTGATTCACATCAGAATATAAGTAAGTAATAAAGTGGATAAACCTTGCTGAAACAGCAGACTCTAAGGGTCAAGACACTACGGTGACAGTAACAAGATAACTTAAGCACACTTAAAGCTGCAGTAGAAAATAGTAGAACAATGTGCATAGTGAAATTCGTTAAACATGTACACTTCTGCAAATTATAGGCAGACTACTTCTTCAAGGTTTTGAATTACTGGGGAGGTTTTAAATAGATTTAAATACAGTGTTATGAAATTCAATATTTTTTTTTTACTTTGCAAAGCAGATGTCTATTTTTTATATTTACATTCACATTTTTATATAATGTTAGGAGTTCAAAAAGTCTTGTGCCATGACCTTGAACTGTTTCTTTTATTTTCACTAGATAATGAACTGAATTAGATCCAATGTTTTTCTTTAGTATTTTATATTAATGTTTTGATTGATACTTTATTGAAACAGGGCTGTCAAGTGTTTTTCTTTAAATATTTTTGGTTCGTGTTTTCAGATCCCTTTGTTTATTCTACAAAGTTAAATATATTGTAGTTTCTACATGTTAATTTATTGTTTGTATAAGGTGTTAATGTATAATAGACACACACACACACACACACACACACACACACACACACACACACACACACACACACACACACACACTTTGGAGCATGCTCAGTTCACTGTCAGTCTTTTTATTTTGTGTCAATGTTAGCAGCATCAATATTTGTTAAGTATATATATATATATATATATATATATATATGGGAACCTATCAGTTCCACACAAGAACACTTACCCGATGACCACATCACCGAGACCACATCACCGACAGAGCAGATCTCTGACAATGGTAAGTATAAGTAGTGCGGAACAGGATGTATTCCGGTTCCGCAATGTTGTGCGACCTTGGAGTTGGTATATTTAAGTAGGGGGGTGTGGGGGGTACAGGGGGACTTTCCCCCTGCTATACACGTTTCTTTTTGTTTTTTTATTTTATTGCGGAAATGGGAATACTTTCTGTTCTGCACTAGTTATACTTACCATTGTTGGAGATGTGTCGTGTCAGCGATGTGGTCTCGGTGATTTGGTCATCGGGTAAGTGTTCTGTCTTGGATCTGATATGGATCCATATATATGTAGATATATATATATATATATATATATATATATATATATATATATATATATATATATATATATATATATATATATATATATATGTATGTATGTGTCTAGGGCGGCCACGGTGGTGCAGTGGTTAGCATTGCCGCCTCACAGCAAGAGGTTCTCCGGTTCGATCATCGGCTGGGGTGCCTTCTGTGGAGTCTGCATGTCCTCCTGTGGTCGTGGGTTTCCTCCGGTGCTCCGGTCCTAACTCCTCCCACCCTATCCCAAAGACATGCTGCAGGTGGATTGGACACTCTAAATTGGCCCTAGGTGTGCGTGTGAGTGTGCCTTCTGTGGAAGGTTGCCACTGGCAACTCGACACCGTAAAACTCCACTGCCAATTAATGTGCGGACAAGGTGATCCGCTGTGGCGACCCCTAACCGGGAAAAAGCCGAAAGAAGAAGAAGAAGAAGAATGTATGTATGGGTCTACTTCAGTAGACCGACCGCTCACTTACCCGACATCCAGTTGCCAAAGATGACAAGAATGACACTTTCAATAGACCAACATCTGGAACATTTCACGCGAGGTAAGTAACCACTTGGCCATCCTGTTGAACTTTGCTCCTTACCCACGCGGTAGTGCATTCTCAGAGTTGGTATATTTATTTAGGGTGGGGGGTGGAGATGAAGCCCCCCTACATCGTTGAGTTTAGTTTTACTTACGTTAGTTAATTTTATCAGGATGGCCAAGTGGTTACTTACCTCACTTGAAACGTTGGTCTTCCAGATGTCGGTCTTCTGAAGGTGTCGGTCTTGTCATCTCGTGCAACTGGGTGTCAGGTAAGTGAGGGGTCAGTCTACTGAAGTAGATCCATATATATGATATAAGAAGGGCTACCCTGGTGGAATTGTCTGTATAACAGGAGGAAGAAAATCATGGCAAAAATTAACAGGTACAGCACCCAGCAGGATAAAAGCACTCTCATTAAACTAAACAAACAACTCAGAGGACAAATAAAGTCTACCAAAGCCAAATTTGAGGTAAGATTGGCCTCCCAGGCCAAGGAAAACCACACAGCATTCTTATAGGTTCATAGGTTCATAGGTAGATACTAGGCTGTCTGCCCTAGGACATTTATAAGCCTAGCCAGAGTGTATTTGGCTTCCGCCTCCCTATTAGATTAGCCTACTGTGCTTCTGTAAAGTAGGTCACAGAAGGTACCCTTTTAAGATTAGTTTACTGTGCCTCTGTCTAGCAGGGACACAGAAGAGATCCCAGGGGTGAATTTGCGATTTCCCATCCACGAGTCCAGATTTCGCTTGAAGAGGGTAAGCGAGGGGCTATGTCTAACATGAATTGGGATTCTATTCCAGAGTGAAGGGAGTCTCTGGGAAATGTATCTGTCCCTCCAGCATGTTCTATTTATTTTTGTGCTGAGGTTTAGATCCCTGGAGCATGTAGCTCTAAGGGACTTGGATTTTTTGAGTTGGAGCATGTCCATTAATTCTGGGTTTGACATGGCTTTGTACGTCAGGCATAGATCGCCTCTGAGTAGGCGGTAAGCAACTGAGTAGAGCTGGAGTTTCTTTAGTCGAGCTGCATAGGACATCTGTTTGTAGCCCATGATCCTCTTGGTGAGGTACTTTTGGGGTCTCTCCAGTTGCTGCAGGTGTCGGGTAAGGTACATCCCAAAAGGGGCATTGTATTCAATTATGGGCCTGAAGAGTGACGAGTACAGGGGCACAATGACCTCTCTTGATCTAGATGCGAACCCTTTTGTGATAAGGTGGGCTATATAGAAGGTCTTTCTAACCACTTTGGCAACGTGATTATCAAAGGAGAGATTACTATCTACGTTGGTCCCCAAATCTCTAATTACTTCTTCCAGATTAATGGATTACCACCTATGTGGTAATTTGTGGGCACCTTGTTTTTCCCAAAGGGGATGACTATGCACTTTTAGCATTTAGCTTGAGGCCGTGGCTCTGGCACCAAGAATCCATCTCTGTGAGACCCTTTTTGAGGATGCTTGTGTCAGCTGGAGATTCGATTATGGCCCCCAGTTTGCAGTCATCTGTGAACTTTGTCAGCCATAATCCCCCCCGTGTTAGCCTGAACCTTAGAGAAGTATATACCGAACAAGAGAGGTCCCAGAACTGAGCCCTGTGGGACGCCACTTGTAACTGTTTTGGATTCAGACATGGCACCTGCGATTCTGACCATGTGGGTTCTATCTCTGAGCCAGTTTGCAACCCATCTTGTGATATAGGGGTTGATATTTAAGCTGGTAAGCTTATTTATAATACCCAAGTAGGGTATTGTGTCGAAGGCTTTTGCGAGGTCCAGGTAGGCTGTGTGGACTACCTTGCTCTCATCTATGGCTTTGGTAACTGTTTCAAAGAAATCAACTAGGTTTAAGAGGCAAGATCTGCCCTTAACAAAGCCGAATTGGGTAGGGTCCAGTGTCTGGAGGCTCCCAATGTCCTTGTTTATGAGTTCCATGATAATACGCTCCATAGCTTTACAAACCAGACTAGTCAGGCTAATGGGGCGATAGTTTCTGGGGTCTGTTGTGGCACCACCTTTGTGGAGTGGGACCACTGTAGCTGTATGTCATTCTTTGGGTACATATCCTGTAGTAAGGCTAAGTTTGAACAGTGACTTAATGTGAGGGTTCAGTTCTTCTTGGAGCTCGTGTAAGACATAGCCTGGGACACCGTCCGGTCCCATAGATGCTGTGTTTTTTGCTTTGGAGAGGGCAGCTTTCACCTGTGCATCTGTGATGTCAGGGAGGTTACATTCAGTTGGGATAAGCATTTGCTCCTTTGGGGGGAAGGGGGGGGAGAAGTTTGCGCTGAATCTGTCTGCCAGGATGTTGGCTATGTCTGTAGGTTCAGTATATTTTGTACCGTTACGAAACAATTCAGAGCATATCTGGGAGTTTCCGCTCATGTTCCTGACATAACTAAAGAAGGCCTTGTGATTATCTTTAGTGTCTAGGGCAATTTTTCTTTCGAAACTGGCCTTTGATGATTTTATTAGGGATCTTAGTTTCTTGCTAATACTGATCAGAGATGCCTTCCCTTTTTGGGATTTTGCTCTGTCATGTAGTAGCTTCCTCCTTTAGCTATATCCACAACCTCAAACATAATACACAGTTGTGTGCAGAGCTCATTGTAAGTGGAGCCACCTATACTGAGCCAGAAGATACTGCAAACCTTCTTGGCTCATAAATTCAGCTCCAACTTTACCCCCCCCCCTCCATCTTCTCTCAGGAAATATCATCAATTATAACTCCCCCTACTATCACTAGGGTGCAGATCCTTAATGCCTGGTTTTCCAGCTACTTGTCCAACCACCAACAAGCTGTCTAGTGGAAAACGTCAACCTCCCCCTTGCTTCCCACACCGACAGATGTCCCACAAGGTTCTGTTCTTGGCCCTCTTCTCTTCAACCTATTTATTAACAACTTTCACCAAACCATCCCAGACTCATCTATCATCCAAAGTGCAGATGACTCAACAATCATCTGCTCAGCCTTCTCTCCCTCCGAACTCCTAACAAAAACCCAACTAGCCTTCTCCAAAACAGAAACCTGGATGCAGTCTATCTGGCACTAAATGCAAATAAAACCATACTAATGTTTTTCCCCTACCAAAAACTCCATTGACAAATCCACATTCACCATACAGAGCCAAAACAACACCCTCCTTGAAATTGTTCCCAACACCAAGCTTCTTGGCATCATTATTGATGAAGAACTAAAATTTGACACCCACATCCACTCCACAATCAATAAAATCCACCAAATGTTAGGTCTCCTCTACAGGCACAACTGCTTCCTAAGCCCTTCTACCTGTCAAACTCTTGCATCCACCTACCTACTCCCCTCCCTTATGTATGGTGCCCCTCTTTTCACGATTCTCCATCTTGGCCTTCGGTCCAAACTTGAATTCTGCTACCACAAGATCTTCAAATTTGCAACCAATTCAAAAAACTCATCCCACTACTGCCACTCCCTCCTCACTCTCAGCTGGCTTGAACTACCAAACTACCTCAGTTACCTACAACTCACCATCGTCCACAAGCTCATCTTTAAACCTGCCAACTGACCAGCTCTCACTACTTCCTTAAAACCTTACATTCCCAACCACTCACTCCGATCCAAAAAACAAAATCTCCTTCAGGTCCACAAACCTGCATGACCTCCTGGCCATCTACTGCTGTCCCACTCCTTAGTTAAATGGTGGAACTCTCTCCCCACACACCTACACAACCTACATAACCATACAAATTTCAAAGCTCAGCTAGTCTTTCATCTTTCTTCCAAATGGGAATGCCCTTGCCACGCTCCAACTTAACACCCCTCCCTCCTCATTCCACCTTGCACTGACTCATCCATCTACCTCTACTATTACTTCACCCCACCCAAAACAATCCCTCCCCTACTAAAAACTAATTTTCTCTCTAATATCTATTGTACTATACTCTCCAGTCTCAAATATAATATTACCCTCTCCATGTATAATATTTTCCTAACCTACTAATGGCTAGTAGCTATATATTTTGAAATGTTAAACCTACAATTCAGTTTATAACAAACATATTCACTTTATGTAAATGCTGAAATTTCTGTATTGAATTATGTCTTTTCATTTTTATAACATTCTGACAAGCCAATTGCAAATATCATGGAGCTTATCTGTAAATGTGAAATGTAGCTTGCAATTATTGTGGAGCTTTTCTCCCCAGGCCTTCACTGAAAACGGGCTCTTCTTGGCCCAGTGGACTTCCCTGGTCATCAAACTTAAATACATAAATAAGAAAGCTTTCATTTTCAGCTTTTTCCTCTGATTTGATACTAATCAAATATATTTTTGAAAAATCAACATATAGACACCATATTCTAATTAATTATAATTAATTGATTATAATTAATTACAAGACATCTGCAGCAGCTGGAAAGGCCACAGAAGTACCTCAGAAAGAGGATTACTGGCCTCAAACAAATGCCCTACACTGACTGCCTCAAACAACTCCAGCTTTACTCCATAGCATATCACCTACTCCGAGGTGATCTCTGCCTAACATATAAAGCTATGTCAAATACAGAGCTGTTGGATATGCTACACCTAAAGAAATCCCAATCCCTCCAAGCTACACGCTCTAGCGACCTAAACCTTGTCACCACAATAAACAGGACACGCTGGAGGGATAGATTCCTGTCCCCAGAGACTTCCTATACTCTGGAACAAGCTACCCATCTATATCAAGCAAAGTTCTTCATTAGCACTCTTCAAGAAAAATCTTGATGAGTGAATGGGAAATAGGAAATACACCCCGGGGATCACTTCTGTGTCTCTGCTGGACAGTGGCACAGGAAAATAACTTTCTTGGGTGGCGCAAGCTATGGTACCTTGCTGGCTAGGCTTACGTAGGCCCTTGGGCCGATAGCCTAGTACCTACCTATGAACCTATGAACCTATGTATTGATTAATTTCTGAAACATGAATAAGCTATATGGTAGTAATTAGGTCATGTTTCTTAAAGTAACGTGTGCTTGTTTGCTATGTTGAAATACAGATAACAGTTTACTTATGGATATAACACTTTTTTACTCCTTTTGTTTACTAAACGACATATTTGTTTTCTGACATTGAATCATTCAAATTAAAACAATTGAATCTTATCCTTGTTTATTACAGTTTATACAATTGTTTTTAGCAGTGATTCTATTAGTTAAGTATATTTGATATGTCTTTAATAACACAAATACTTAGATTTGAAGTACTGATCTTAGACTTTTTAAATTCCATATTTATTTTAACTTATTTAATATGTTTATAATTGATAGACAAAATTTAAAGGGATATAGACTATTTCATAATATAATTAGAAATGTAAATATAACCTTTAATTAGCAAATTTTGACTTTAATTAGAATTATAGTTATTTAATAACTAAGCTTGAATTAATAGGTAATACATAATATAATAACTATTTTATAAAATGTTATTTTCATTTATTTTTTAATACCCAATATACTTATTTTTTTACCTGATTCTATTTTGTACATGATAATGGATATACAAATAACTATCTTTTTTAATTGTTATATTATTTTGATTGCTTTGTTCATCCCTTTTCTACTATAATTTGATATTGTCATAATTTAAAACTTTAGTTTGAAGTAGCAATATGAGCGAAGTTTGGTACTTAGGTGTCAGCATTGGTGGATAGTTTGAATTATATTTCTTATCAAACTAGGAACTTTAGATTCCATGTTATGCAATAATTTTATGGCTATATTGTTAACAGTTAAGATTTGCTCTAAGCTTTATGTCTATACCAAATGATACAATAATTTTAGTAATGATTTCTATAGTCATTTCTCATCTTTTTATGATTATTTGTTATCTTCTCATATAACTTTACTAAACGATGATATTAAACACTAGTATATTTCTATGTATCTAATATGCCTTATTTAAATGTGTTTTCTCAAATTTTAACAGGTTAAATAGTGGTTTACTCAAATACTTATTTTTTTTTACAAGAAACCTATTTAATTCAAGATGATATGAACAGAATACACAGTACTTGCCAGCTCACATTTTAAAGGGAAAGAAGAGGTACTTTTGTTCTCTGGAAAGGTTCTATCTTAATGCTGAAAATTGTTGATGTATGTACTGATAATATGTGTATGATGTGCATAGCAGTAGTTGAATTGCTACTAAGATTATATACTTCAGATAATGTTTATTGCATTGGTTCATAGGTGTTTACTAGGCTAATGATCATAAGGGCCTTTTTAAGCCTAGCCATGCATCCCAAATCTCTTACAAGTACTAGTACCCTTGATAAGTGTAGGCAGGGGCTTAGGAGATGAAACATTTACAAGCAGGGGCCTGGGAGATGAATGATTTGCCTGACTCCATTAGAGACATAGGTGCCAAACCAGGGATGAATTTACTGTTCCCCATCCAATTGGCCATGTTACACTTGAATTGAGTTAGGAAAGAGCTCTGCTTCACAAGCCTTTTCTGGAGAAGGGATAGTCTCTGGGATACATACCTGTCACTCCAAGGGGTCCTATTTATATCACAGGCATGGTTTAAGTCTTTAGAATGGGTAATTATTATACTGTTTGTTTTGTGGATGTGCACAAGGTCCATGCATAGTCTCCCCTCAGAAGGCTGTAGGAGACAGAATACAGGAATAGGGCTTTGAGATGGTCTGCATTTTCCTTATGCCCTGCATTCTTTTAATGAGGAAGGACATGTGGATGTTCCAATTGTTGGATATGCTTGGTTAGGTATATACCAAAGGAGGCATTGTACTCAATGATAGGTCTGATGAATGCTGCATACAGTGGAACAATGACTTTCTTGGACCTAGATGCATTACCTTTATATATAAGTTGCACAGCATAAACTTTTTCCTCACTATTGTAGATTTGTTATGGGCAAAAGCTAGATTAATGTCTCTGTGTGTCCCTAAGTCTCTGACTATTGGTCAACTCTAAGGGGTGTGTTTTCAATGTGATAGTTGCCAGGGATGGATGACTTCCCAAAGGATACTATTATGAATTTCTTGGCATTTATTTTTAGTCTGTAACTCTGAAACTAGTTGTTTGTCAGGGTCAGCCCTTCCTGGAGAACATTTGTTTCAGTGCGGGATTCAATGACAGCTCCTAATTTTCAATTATCTGCAAATTTACTCAGCCACAGGTAATTGACATCGGCCTTGACTTCTGAGAAGTAAATGCCAAAAAGGAGGAGTCCAAGGACCAAGCCCTGAAGCACTCCACTTGTGACTGGCCTCTTTGTAAAGGTAAAGTCCCCAGTTCTAGCTTCCTGGGTCTTGTCTGTGAGCCAGTTGCCTATCCACCAGGTGACATATGGGTTTGTACGTAACCTTTAGAGTTTGTCAACAATGCCCAAGTGGGTATTGTGTCAAATGCCTTGGCCAGGTCAAGGTAGGCAGTGTGAACCATTTTGCCCTCATCCATTGTTTTGGTGACCTTCTCAAAGAAGTCCACCAGGATGAGTAGGCATGACCTGCCCTTGATGAAACCAAACTGGATTAGGTCCAGTGTCTGGAGGTTTACTATATCACTACTGATCATTTCCATGATAAATCTTTCCATGGCTTTACATATAAGACTAGTGTGACTTATGACTCTGTAGTTTCCAGGGTCTGTAGATGGCCCACATTTGTGCAGACGGATGACTGTTGCTGTTCTCCATTCATGAGGCATGAAGCCTGTTTAGAGGTACAATTAAATAGCAATTCCAGAGGACCTGATAGGTCATGTTTTATGCCATTTAGAAGGCATCCTGGGATATTGTCTGGGCCCACTGATGCAGTGTTCTTGGCCTTAGAAAGAGCATTAAGGACCTGTTCCCTAGTGATAGCAGGGAGAATTATATTTGATGGTATTTCCTGAGGTAAGGTTGAGGGGGAGAGAGGGGTAAAGTTGGAGCTGAATTTATCAGCCAGTAGGTTTAATATATCTTCTAGGTCAGTATAAGTGACTCCATTTACAATGAGCTCTGCACACAATTGCGTATTTCCTTTGAAGTTGCAGACATAGCTAAAGAATGCTTTGCGGTTCTCCTTGACTGAGGAGGCCAAATGTACCTCAAATTTGGGTTTGGTAGACTTTATTTGTCCTCGGAGTTGTTTGTTTAATTTGATGAGAGTACTTTTATCCTGCTGGGTGGTGTACTTCCTAATTTTTGCCATGATTTTCTTCCTTCTGTTATACAGCCTATTGATTTTGTGATTCCACCAGGGTGGCTTGTTTTTTTAGTTAGTTCTGTACTTCTCCCTGATGGGTACAGCTGCCTCTATGCAACTATAAAATACATGCTTGTATAGGGTTTCTGTGAAGAGTTGTGCATAGGCATTAATGTTCTCAGGGTTTATGTGGCCTCGAAAGTTTGCCAGGTTATCACTTAATAGCAGGAAGTTAGCCTTAGAGTAGTTTCTGAATATTCCAGGTTTAGCTGGGGTCCAGGATTTATTTTTACTTTAGAGGAGACCATTTTGTGGTCTGACCTTACCAGAGAAGACATTACAGTAAGGGTTGTGCAGCAGTCTCCCATATTAGTGAGGACCAGATCCAGTATGGTTGCACCCCTGGTTGGTGTATTAAGAATCTGATCCAGGGAGTTGGTCTTTACAAAATCCAAGACTCTCTGTGGCTGTACATTTGGTGTTGTATAGGATTCCCAATTAATATGATAATTAAAATTACCCATGAATATAGTTTTGGGTTGGATGGTGAGTGTTTCCAATAAGTTTAAATACATGGTATGGGTTTCCTGGGTTATAGAGGGCAAGCTATAACTTGCAAGGAAGTAGTGCTGGATTTTGCCTATGGCAATTTTTACACAGAGCAGCTCAAGTGCATTGTCCTGTTTGACCAGCCTTGAAGTGTATTTATTTTTGATGTAAATCAAGATACCTCCACCTTTAGTCCCTGTCTGTGTAGACGCTGGTATAAATGTGTGTAAGACATTATAACCTTGCACTGTTGATGTGCTCTCCACAGCTTTAAGCCATCTCTCAGTGACCGCACAGATATCAGCATTCTCTAGGGTGAAGAGAGCTTCTAGGGAGTGGAGTTTTTTGTTTAGACACCTAGCATTGAGCAGTAATAACTTTAGATTTTCTTGGTTATGATTTGCTATGTCAGAAAATACTTTCAGTTTGGCATTGCCTGAAAAAGGTACTATGGGGAAGACAGTGTTTTAGCTAATATTCGAAAGTCTAGAGAGCAGAGGTGCAGACCATCCCTGGCAAAGCAACGTGGTGTGTTGACCATCTCCTTCCATGCTAACAAATATTGCACCCCTTAGAATGAGAAACAAAGCCAATTATTAAAGTCAGTCATCTTTTGTTCATATTGTGGTATCATCTTTGGAGAAGGAAAAATGCTGCTCAATGCTAGGCTCATACCAGCCTGAGACACATATTCTGAGACCTGGATGATGTCTCTCTTCATATAATCTCTGGAGGTACACCTCTAGTAAATCTCTGGTCATTTACACCCACATGGACTATGTCATACTGGTACGTGTGGTCCAGTGACTTGAGTGCAAGAGTAGTGTGGTGGATCCTAGTCCCTGATAAGCAACTGACCATGACTTTCCCCTCACTCAGCCTGATGAGAGGGACATCAGTGTGTCTTATGATGGAGTGTCCAATGACCAAAATGTTGGAATATGTGGTGGCTTGCTTTATGAGCTTAGAAGTAGAGGCTCCATAAGATTTGGCTCTATGTGTTGATCTAGGTGTTGTTTTGAAAGAGTGCATTTGGGGCTGCTGAGGGTATTTATTACCTGTACTTCATCTAGGAGTTCTTGGGGTATTAGGATGGTTACATTTAAGTACCTCAGCATATGTGGATTTATATGTCTGCTTTGAAGTCTGTATGATAATTGCAGCTTGTATACTACTGACAACCTTATTGACATTAGGAGTACTTTTATGTGAGAGTTTTGCCTCCAGTGACATTGTGTAAATATATCTCTCACATACCAGAAGCAAAACTTTAGGATCAATCTCAAGATGGAAAGCAGGCCACAGCCTGTTTGGTGAGCCACAGTCTTGTCTCAGATGATGCAAGGGTCTGTAGGCTCATTGTAGTCTTTTCCTGGTAGATGCCTTGAATATCAACCAGATAAATCAGGAACATCAAGCACAGACACTCACTGCCCAAGTAAAAACAGTCAGGAATCAATGGACTCTACTCCTTCTCTCACCAGGAGTAAAATATAAGCACAAATTCCAAGCTGTCATGTATGAAGTAGTTATTAGGCTTTCCGGTAATCAGCAGTCTCCAGGAAATAATGTTCTTGTGCTCCTTCTCTCACCAGAAGAAAATAGAAGCACTAATCCCAATAATATCCTAAGCACTGCAGAGTGCACTAAGCAGTTATATTTGAAAAAGGGGGTAACTAAAACTTTAGCTGTCTAAGCGGAGGGCCACTAATTTTGAAATGGTAAAAAAGATTGAAAGGGGGTAGACACTGTATTCTGCTTCTATGGAATACAGTGGGATGGCCAGTAAATTTAAATAGTTGAAGGGGAGTGATTTCTCAAAATGATAATTTTGTGCTTACTCACAATATCCAGTGAAAAGGGAGGGGAAGGAGCTATGTGGTCCAATTAACATAAGGTTCAGACAGCTAGAAAGACCATTTTGTTTATGAATACAACAGTGATAGGGTGGGAGAGTTTGAAAAAAAATTCTGTGTGACTAACAAAAGACACAGCTGTGGTCTCTTTCCTAGTTTTTATATGTAATTAAAAGCAGAATACAAGTGAACACAGTGTAAAGAATACAAACCACAGAATGCAAGGAACTGGAAAAAAGTTTCAGAGAAATATTTAGACATAATAGCTTCTCCCATAAAAGGTAGTCTTATCTTGGCTTGTAATTTTAATTCTATAAGCAGTCATGACTCTAGTTCTAGTACTAAACCAAAATTTTCCAATTTCGCTGAGGCATTGTCAAATTTTGCTGAAACAAATATTCTAAAAGATATTAACTATTTATTGGAACTCACTTCATTTGTTTATGTGTACTGTTAATACAGATTTAGCAAGCAGTCCAGAACTAATAAAGATGTTTGTCTCAATTGACTTGTTTTCTAAAGTAGAGAAGGTTACAGTAATTACTTGTCCATTATCAGATGATAATACTATTACATTTATGTTATGGTTAAACTAAGAAATTTAACTGTTTCATAGGTTACCAGAATATATAACAAAATTACAAGCATTTAAAGAGTGTTTTTAAAAGCAATTCAACAATTTTTAAACATCAGTAATAATGGAGACATTTCAGATATTATTTCATAGGTGTCTCTAAAGGCTTATTTGGTAAGATGTCTAATATTTAAATAAAATGAATAGTGTGATTCCTACTGTAAACAACTGGACCTACAAGTGAAAACAGATAAATTAATATCAAAATTGCAAAGAGGTAATAAGGATTTAGAGTTTGAAGTTAAAACAATGCATTTAAAATGTATTGAGATTTTATAGAACAAAGTCTCTATTAGTTTCAAAAGTTTAAACTACATACATATTCATTAAATCCAGTGTTTGCATTAACTAGGTGTCTAATCCAAAAAAATGTTTATAATAGACTAACTTTGGAACAAATTAAGAAAATAAGAAAAAAAATCTCAATTTCAGAAATTATAGAGCAGATTAAGAAACCAAAAGACAGCAAGGTACCTGGTAACCTTGATATTATCCCAGAGTTATAAATTGTTGCTGTATGATTTGTTAATTATTTTAATAAACTGTTTTTTTACAAAGCCAAGACTGCTTTTAAAGTTTTACCATCTTGAAAAATACTTTAGTTTATCCCCATTTGAAACAGGATAAAGATCCATATTTATGACCATTCTACAGACCTGTATTTTTAAATGTTGATTATAAAATCTGTATGTCTATTCTTGCAAATAGAATTAAATATTTTCATCCAATATTATTTGATAATGATCAGACCAGATTTGTATTGAATAGACAAACACAAGATAATATTAAAAGAACTGTAATTTAATTGATTATGCAAATAACATTAAAAAAATATATCAGTAATTAATTTAGATTTAAATAAAGCATTTGACTCCATCGATTGGTTTTATTTATTTAGTGTATTTGAGGAATACAATTTTTCTAATAGTTTTATAAAACACAATAATTATCTTTATGGTTTTTATCTCTCACAATCAATTATGATTTATAAAGGTACAAAACAGGGTTGCCAATTGTTACCTTTATTATTTGCCTTGATTATGAAACATATTGCCAGTTTTATAGGGTTAAATACTAATACTGTTAGATTAAAAATGACAAAAAATGCAGATTTTTCCTGCTGACATGTTGTTAATAATAGGTAATATTGATTCATCCTTGATTCCCTTAAAATATTTAAGTCATTTTGATTCAATTTTAGGTTAATGCATCAGTCAAAGTAAAACAAGTGCTTTATTAATTAAAAATGACTTGCTAAGAAAAATAGTGATTTTACTTGGAATATTAAGAACATTAAATATTTAGATATTTTATTAACACATAATTGTAAAGATGCAGTATTAGTTAATTTTGATCATATTTTGGATAATACCACCCAGTTAATGACTGAATGGAATAAACCTTAGTTTAGTATGGAGGAAAGACTGACTTTAATTAAAGTTATTGTTTTACCAAAAAGTTTATATATTGTTCAAGCTATCTGTATATTTTCCTCTGTTTGGTATTCTAATAAATCTAGGATCTGTTTTAAACATCATACAATAAGTTTTGAAAATGGTGGCACTGTATTCCCTGATATATAATTATAAGCTTATCTTCATTTATTAAAACCATAGTATTATGGTTAAGCCCAAACTATATATCTAAATGGAGGTTAAGTAATAATGATATTATATCTGCTATATATAATCAAATATTACATAATAATTATATATGTTTATTAAAGAATTATTTCATGAAAAATACTGATAAATCATCTGGTTCATATTATAGTAATAATATTCTTAATATAGTTTAAAAAAATTATGGAAATCCAGATATAGAGTACGGTTCTTAATGTTATTTCCCATAGCCTTTATAGAAGATTGCTTGGATTTCCTCAAATAGCTTTAAAATGCTGATTCTAACAAATAATACATTTTTTGAGTCAGTTTTAAATAGTACTAAAATATTTACATCTGAACTCTTATTAAAATATTATTTGCATATGAATAACTGGCCTATTATTCAAGTTTATAGATATCATCATCATCATCAACAACAACCACATTTTTCCCATTTTTTACACGGGGTCAGGGTTCCATGTCAACTTACACCATCGCTCTCAATTCAATGCCATACTCCTGCCTTCATTGGCAGTCATGCCTGACTGTCACAGATCTTTTCTCACAGTCCATTTACATCTTTGCTGAATGCCCTAATTTCCTCTTGTTTTCTTTCCTCTTGTCTATTCCAAATCTTCTTCACCAGATTGTCTTCTGCTTTTCTGCACATGTCCAAACCACTGTAATCTGTTCTCCTTGATCTTTTCTGCAATTGGAGCTACTTTGGCTTCTGCTCTTATGTCCTCATTTCTTCATCTGTCCAACAGTGTTCATCCTACCACCCATCTCAGGAAATTCATTTCCTTCACCTGTAGCCTACTCAACTCCTCTGCCTTTACTGCCCAAGTTTCTGTACCACACAGTGGTGCTGGTCACACCACTGTTTTGTACACCTTACTTTTTAGCTTCTTTGGCATTCTTCTGTAATACACTACACATGACAATCTATGCCATTTGACTGCAGACCCTCTGATTCTAACTTTGATCTGTTAATTCAGACTTCCATCCTTTTCAACCACCCTTCCCAGATACTTAAAGCTGCTAACCTGTTCCACTATCTTCCCTTCTATTTCAATTCTCAGCTTCCTCTGATTCCCTCATTTGCTGCCATTAACACTATCTTAGCTTCATCCTATGTGCCTTCAGTTTGTATTCTATTCACCTATCATTTGCTGAAATTCTTGCTCAAAGTCTGCCTGTAATGACATATTGTCTGCATACAGCATCTTTGTTGATATGTTCTCTAGAACCTGTTTGTTAATGTAGTCCTTCACCAATATGAATATCAGTGGGTCAGAGCTGAACCCTGAAACACACCCAGTCCCACTGGGAACACATCTTTGAAACCGAACACTGTTTGTACTTGAATCATTGGTCCTTGTACATAATTTGCACTAATTGTACCATTGTTTCTGGGACTTTAAACCACCACAGGACTGCCCAAATCAGCTTTCTTAGGACCTTGTCATATGCTTTCTCCAAATCTAGTAATACCCAGTTGGACTCTTTCCTCGTCTCTAGCTTCTTCTCAACTATTTGTCTCACTGCAAACATTGAGAGAGTCGTTCTGCATCCGGATCTGAATCTGAACTGCTCATCTTCCATCTTGCTTTCTACTACTCTGTGTATAGCATTTATCAGTCACTCTCTCCAGACTTTTCATGCAATGTGACAGGGATTTGATGCATCTGTACTGCCCACAGTTGTTAAGACCACAAATCTGCAAACTGGTAAAAACAAGGCAAGGATTTCAAAAAGGAAACACTTCAAACCCAATACAATTGCAACCAAATATTTAATATATCTAAGTGCTTTTGTTCAGAAAAATTCAATGAACTTCTTCAGACAAAGCACAGTTAACTTAATACATATTATATACTGAATTCAATTAAATGATGTCAAAAAATACACTGCCCCTCCTTCCTTAAAGACATCCTTTTAAATATTACATTTATACATGAACATATTATTTTAAATTTCAAAATACAATCTTAAAAACATTTTAAAACCACTTAAACTATTATTTAGACCTATACTAATAAACCATATATCATGAAAAATAATAATAAATAATAAAAAATTCATCTATCCAAAGCTTTTAGTTTCAGATAACAACCCAACAAGCAATGGTCATTTAAGCTAGGAAAAGAAAAGGCATTCAATTTTAATTGCCATAAAAGCTCTCTCATTTCTAAATGTTATGGCCACGGCCCCCCCTCTAACTTTTTTCCTTACTTATTCAATCACTAAGTAACCAAAATAATGGTCTGGGTATTCAGCAATATGCTTGGCCAAGGCATTAGGCATGTTTTGTTTACTCATATTATGCTGATGTTCGTAAATATGCTGTTTCAATTGTCTTTCAGTCTTACCAATATAAAAAGAGGTGCATACTTGGCACTGAGCCAAGTAAATCATCCCTAAGGTCTTACAGTTATATTTTCCTTCAATTTTATATGTAACATCATGAATTCTAAAGAAACTAGTAACTGTAATAAATTTGCAATCTGCACAATGCCCGCACTTACCCAT
Organism: Protopterus annectens; assembly: GCF_019279795.1. Lineage (NCBI taxonomy): Eukaryota > Metazoa > Chordata > Ceratodontiformes > Protopteridae > Protopterus > Protopterus annectens. Next base: position 145,558,302 of record NC_056737.1, read on the forward strand.
CCCCAAATTATGTATAAGAGGGGCCAAATGTCTTTCCAATAGAGTTTTTAAATAAGAGTCCTTCCTAGATATCATTTTTGGTTCCTTACCTATTTTTGACTTAATAGATCCATCTTCCCTTATCACATCTCAGATTTTAGTAATACCTTCCTTATTTCAAAAACATCCATAGAAAAGGTAGCAATGAAACTAATATTAAATTGGACAGGCACCTTAATCTCTATTCTTGAACCACTCATTGTGGATCCCTCATAACAAATTCCTTTATTTAGTATAGGAATAAAATGACCCCCTTTTCTTTTTATTTTGACCTCAACAATTAGTTCATCAATTAATTTAAGTGCGTAGGCATGCTTCAAGAGCATATCTTTAAGCTTATTGCTCTCTTCCCTAAAATCCACATCCAAAGATGTCATTCTCGCTGCTCTCACCAATTGACCCTTTACTACAGCTCTCTTTTGGTGCATAGGGTGGGAACTTTCAAAATGCAAGAATGCATTCGAGTAAGAGGCTTTCCTGAAGATTTTAGCCAAGTACCTGTTACATCATCATTACTCAACTGAACATCCAAGAAGGAAATCCTGTCCTTATCAAATTGGAATGTAAATTTGAAGGAAGTCAGTGGTACCATTTATATATTCTACAAATGTACACACTGTTTCTTTCCAAATCAAAATGATATCATCCAGGTACCTAGTATACCAATATATCTGGTCCACCATCACCTTATTCTTAAAGATGAATTCCTTCCTCAAGTGTGCCATTACAATATTGTATTGCTCAAAGTTGTGAATGTTCCCTTTGTTCTTGTACACTGGCAAAAGAATCTTGGATATGGTGTCCACACTGCTATGAGTACTCTTAGAAGCCATTTCTTCCCTGTTTCAACCAGCATAAATCATATCTGCTGTGACCTCATTTGAGCTGGCTACTATCAGGCCATTTGCCGCACCCATGTAGACCCAAGCAGTCCTCATATCCAGCTCTGTCTGTCCTGATATGGGCCTTCAAGTCACCCATTATCAACACCAAGTTCATGTTGTCCTGCTTTATCTAGTAGGTCCTGCAACTGCAAATGCACTCTTTTCTTCACTATCACAGTGCTGCTGTGGGTCATAGGCTAAGATCATGACTACTGTCCTATCACCAAGCTGGAGTGTGATTGCCATGAGCCTATCAGCATTCTGATGACACCCCTCACTGCCTTCTGAAGCCTCTCTCTCACCACAGTTCCCACACCATTCCTAGCTTCTACTTCTCCTGCGTAGCAGACATTGGAGTCCAAGCTAAGTGGCTTTGCTGCGCTGCCCTTCCATGTTGTCTCTTGGATACATAGGATGTCCAGCCTCCTCTGTATCATCATACCATCTACTTCCAAGTTTCATTCTTTCAGTGAACCTACAATGAGTGTAGCAAATCTTAGTTCATGTTTGGAAGGTTGATTGTTTTTTATGTCCAGCTTTTGCTCAACAGAGCTGTCCCAGGTAACTCAGGCTGGCCAACTGAACACCACCAAGCCAGTAGTTTATTAACCCAGACCTGCTGGGCTTTATGGTGGACACACACTGGCCAGTAGAGGCACACACACTCTTCCCACCATTAGCATGGGTCTTTGGTGTAGGTCACTGTAGGCAGAGTTCTCAACCCATTTATCAGTGGTATGTAGTCTGTGATTTATGTTCTCCTATCTTGAGAATACTTCTCACAACAGAAGATGGCAAAAGCGGTTGGTCTGTACAAATCTTCCACCTATAGGGCACAATATCCAATTGTGCAGTTGAGCACAGCTCCATTCATGGGTGAGCTTCAGATGGAAACACTCTGCATTTTTTTAGACTTGAGAGGAACTCCATAGAAACACAGGCTGAACATGCAAACTCCATTATAAAAGACACACATAGACATTGTATCATCAAGAAGTTTCATATATTATACCACTTTAAAACATAAGCACTTTTGTCCCAAAGTAAGGACTGCCAAACAGGTGTTTACCTGAGGTCAGGAATGAACCTTGTACCTTGTGCATGAGAAGTGAAGACCTAAACCATTATGCCAACTGGATGCCATGTAGACTGGAGTTAGATCTGATGAAGGTCTGTTATGGATGAAAGTGCTAATCTGTTTAATATATTTTATTTTTCAATAGAGAAGTATTAATTTCTAAACATGTTATAAGTGCTTGATTGCTCTGAAATCTCAACTGAGATTGGCTACAGTTCATGATTCTCTTTCCTGATTTTAAAGATCATGTTTAAAGTTTTTTGTTTCCATTTTTTGCTGTAATTATACTCTCATTATGTAAAAAAAAAATCTAACACTGGTAACAATGTAATGTGCATTTTACCAAAGTTATTGACATGAACACACTCAAATATGACTGAGTATATTCTCTGACTATCCATCACCAGTAAGGAATGACCACCTTGCATTCTGTCCATTTACAAATATATTTAAACATAAATAGAATAATACCAACACATTTCACTTCATTGACTGGTGCATTTCATTGCAGTTCAAGTACAATACGACATAGTAAACATTCAGATAAAATTACTCCACAAAACTTGTACTGCTGTGTATCAGCTATGCAGTAAAGTGCATGACAGACATATTTCCACAAGCCTAGTGGTTATAAGGGCTTATACCTTACAATCTCTGGGCTTGGGGTTATATCTGCACCATGAACACCACAAGTGTGGTAAGAATTTGAATTTTAGATGTATAAGTTTATATATGACAATTATATGTTTTGCAGCACATTTTAATTTAAAATAGTTCCTTCACTCATTTTAACTAATTGATTAATGTGCAGGGTTGTAACTTTTAACTGTGTGAAGTTGGGAAATACATTTTTTACAATAGTCAATTAAGGGCCCCTTGTGTCAAATTGCTGAATGCTAATTCACAGTCCAGTTTCTGAAAATATCAGTAACTCAGTGCTTCACAAACATGTATACTGTTTTCCAGGTAACAGATCCTCAAAAATATTTACAAGATTTATTGTTTTGGTGTAAATTTCAATAACTGAAAGACACATGTATGCCAGCAGTTATCCTCCCCCATCATTGTTAAGTTTATTTGGTTGATGATATGTTTGTTGCACCCTACAAACTTTCACAAGGATAATCATTTTGGTGGCAACTCACAAGAACTGAAAAAAACATATGTAATCAGTAATGTTTCCAGCACTCCCACTATTTTTCCTAAGTCAGTTTAGCTGAGGGTATGATTGCTGTCATTTACTTAACCAGGTTTTTGTGGTAACTTGTATCTGTCTTTTATTGTTATTTTAAGATGCATTTGTATTCATGTAATATTTTACTTTTATGTACTATATCTTCATGCTTACTTCTTAAGACTAACAATGTCTGTAAATGCCTTTCTACTTTGTGCATGTGTGTGTGTGTGTGTGTGTGTGTGTGTGTGTGTGCGTGTGTGTGTGTGTGTGCAATTCAAGTCCTAGGTTAGAGTGGTTGTTTTCTGCTGCTGTACAGATAGTTTTGCTTCATTAAGTTCAGTTCTTGTCCTTTCTGACACTGCTTCATTTTCTGTTTGTGGATTTATGCTATCAGTTTCTTCATGAGATTATAATTTTACTATTTTAGTGAGGTAATGTGAGATTGTATTGCTTTTATTACTGTACAGTATATTTGAGTTGTGTCAGTGTCCTTTTACTATTTTTTTTACTATGCAAACTTAAGTATTATATTAGTATTTTTCTATGTCAGATGTGTCTATTAGTAATGCATTTGAGTTTGGATGTGTATTTCTGGGGGTTGGTGGTCTTTTTTATTGATTTATTCTTTTTATTTTTCCTTTTTTGGACCATCTCTATGTTTGGTCAATTTCCCCTGTTAAATTACTTTTCAGGATGGTAGCAGTTTGTTGAAATCTGTAAGGTAGTCAGGTTTGTGACTGAATGTGAGGTCTAAGAAGGCTGCTCTCATGCATGGAGCATATTTGATACACAGGTAGCTAACAATCTGATTGGTCACTTTTCCTTGTCCATTTTATAATGGTACCTACATTATCACAAACTGCAATTTATTGAAATATTTCATGGCATTTCCAATTCTTTGAGTTCTCATTTATTAACTTTCTATTTTTTCTTTACTTAACATTATACTACTCATGTGTCTTTGACACCATAGTTCTATGATTATTTTTGTTTCATTTTGTGCATTATTGTAGAATTCATCAGACTATGATTATTTTTGTTTCCTTTTGTGCATTATTGTAGAATTCATCAGACTAAAATTTTGTCACTTAAATTATTTCTACCTGTATTGGACTGATGCTGTTATTTAGGGTTCTGCATGTGATCATCATGACAGACATTGAGTTGAACTACACTATAAATAAGCTGCTTCTGTGTGTCTTTAAATGTCACAGTTATTTTACTAATGATAGTTTTAGGTTTCTGTACATGTAGTCATAATAGTCCATAGTGAGTAGAAGTGCACTATAACTATCTGCCTCTGTGTCTTTAAATGTGTCAGTTATATTAGCTTTTAAAAAACTACAGAAACACATCATTGTTTTGTGTATTCATCTCAGTTTGCTACTTAATTTTCACCATTCAGTGCCTCAGGTATTACTGTGTGCCTAAAAGTAGGATAATTTATTTAGTAAAATACTGGATCAAGCCTTTTCACTGTAATGTTTTATTTATACCACAACACTATCCACTCTCATGTCAATGTGTAGACTCCATAACACTAATTTCAAGGAATGAGGAACTGCAGTTTTTTTGCCTGAACCTGATGAAACAGAGAACCATTACCTTATACCTAGTGTAAATGAAATATAAAGTAATATGTTTTGGTAAGAGTTACAATCTTCTTAACATTTGCACAATTTTATCAATCTACACCTTCCTATATGAAATATCACTCTAATTCATTTCTAACCTATGGCATGGTCACTCACTTCACTGCTTTGTCTGTGATATAGCTTTATAAAATAAATGGTTATCAGTCTGTAGGCTATTACATGTCTAGCCAATAACAAGAGGTCAGAATCAAGCCCTGTACCTTCCATCTGTGAGTTTAAGACCTTAACCATTAGGCTAACCCTCTATCTCTTATTTTTATAATATGCAAAGCTAGTTTTCATATTTTTACCCATCTCTAGTTGCAAGTCTATTCTAAGAATCAGTCACATTTTCTTTGTGGAAGTATTAGTACTTTTTTAAGTCAGCTTATTATGATATACCCTTGTCTTGATGGACTTTCCTGTCAGAAACTCCTTTGTGGATATTATCTATGTTTTTCATCCGTATGATGAACATCCATGCTTTTCACATTTCCACTTGAACTCTTCCATAGAACATATATTTAGATTCCAGACACTCTCTTCATTGGGCCTCAAATACATTATCCTTTTAGTTCTGTCTTGTAGATTACTGTAAACATAACAAAGTCTGTCAGCAGTACCAGGCAGTGTACCACCCAGACCACACTACATTTCACAACTAACACTCCTCACACTTTATAGTCATCAGTAGTTATTGCATACCACAACTCATGAACACTGGTCAACAATATCTTGTGTCTCATTTTATATTCTAAGTTATATGTCTGTCCCTATGTACACTATTTTGCATTTCCCATACCTTTATACACTTCACCAACTCTTCATTTACCTTACCTGCAATCCAGCAGTACCCAGATTATTCCAGTTTATCCACAAAGAAACACTACCTAGATTTTCTATAACATTACATTTAAGAGGACTGATACTCCTCCTTTTTTGTCTCATGATACATGTTCCACCAATTTCTGCTGCTTTTTTCATCAAATTTCATTTATTTATTTGAATTTATTGCCTAATTGGCTAGGCTTCAAATTGCCCACGAGGGCATTTATCCTTGTACTGATCTATGAATCTATAAAATAGAGTCTGCAATATACACAGTGTCACACTGAAGGAAGGTATCTAGAGACTGTAGCATATATGATGTTACACATTGGGGAGGCAACCAGTGTCTTTATCATTGGCAGTGTAACACTGAAAAGAAACAACTAGAGGTTGTAACACTTCAGTTAGTTTTTTTTTTATCATTTAGGTAGCAAATGTTAGAGGTGTAACAGGAAAGAAATAGGTAAACTAAAAATTGCTTTTAGGGAATGTAACATGTAGGTCGATTAAATAAATTCCCTCTGGAGTACTTTGTCAGAAAGTTTGTTGATTATAATGATTCTTTTGAGCTAGGGGACAGGATCAGAATTGCCTAGACATAGTTAGGCCTTACTAAGCTTAATGCTAGTGGCTGACAAAAAAGCAATTACTAGAAAATTGAAATCAAACTTTAAACTAGCCAAGGCTGAAGTATTAAATATTGTAAATGGGTAAAAAGAATTGGAAGCTGGATCTTTGGAAAAGGGCAGGAGCCAATTAAGTAGAAATAAATGGAATTTGTAGGAACCACACATGCAGAAAATGTTTAGGAGAAGGAGTGACATTCGAGGTAAGGCAGGACTTGAACAATTTACATAATGTTGCAGAAAAATAATTTTTTTTAAAAAAAGAAAATATGTGTAATGCATGAAAATTATGAAAATATTTACAATTGTTTTAAAGTTTAATAATGTACATGTACTTGTGTCATTGTTCAGAATGTGTGAATGTAATAAAGGTGTTACTATCACAAACTTAGTATACATAATATATATATATATATATATATATATATATATATATATATATATGTGTGTGTGTGTGTGTGTGTGTGTGTGTGTGTGTGTGTGTGTGTGTGTGTGTGTGTGTGTGTGTGTGTGTGTGTGTGTGTGTGTGTGTGTATTCTTCCTATATTTGCAGTTTCATTTCCATTGTTCTGAGAATCATAAGTTACAGTCTTCAGAATTACAACAGACAAACCACATAAGACGACAGGTTCAAGTAAGTGTAAGAAGGAGCATGTATGATAGTAGGGAAACAGCCGGCGGGCATGAGAATGAAGTCGTTTGCAGAGGGATAGGAGTATAAAGAGAGGGAAGAGGAAATACAAACAGAAACAGTTCAGGAGGGAATGTATGAGTTAGTAGAAGAGAGTTAAATGAGATGTGGAAAGTGAAAGAGACGGTAAGAAGTGATGCCAGGGAGTTTGTACATCAGAAAAGTGATTACCTGGGAAGGGGCAGGGTAGGGGTAGGGAGGGTCATTCTTATTCACTTCTCATAATTTGATTACTTCCTCAGTTTAGTTCCAGTGCTTTCATTCATTTCTGTCATACTCCCACAGCACAAAATTGTTTACCTCTAGGTCTAAAAACATCATCTGAATTCGTTTTGTGCTTTTTTTCCTGCTATGAACCACACAGTTGTATATAATGACACTTTCTTCTATACAATCCCTAATCCCATTGTCATAAGTGAATATTTGATCTGCTTTGGCAGGCAAGATGCATCATCATTAACATAGCCTTGCCAATGCAAAGTGGCAGCTGGAACATGACAGGAAATATTTACAGTCACTAGAACTTTGAACTAGTTTGCCTTGTGAGTGAAAGTGACATTTTTGTAGCTTTTATATTATTCTGTTTTGTGAGCATTTGAGCTCCATTTGTCTGGGCTGTTCTAAACTGCACAGCATGCATTAGTGAGGCACATTGCACTCCAGAGTCACAAGTCATTTATTTTAAAAATCTATTCTAACATCTGTGGTTCCTGCACTGTTCTCTTGCACATACAGTCTTGGTTCCCATTTAAACCGCATGGTAGCTCAGCGTTTACCATAGCACAATCTACATCTTGTTGCAGCATGCTGCAACTGCCATTCCTGGCTGCAGGGAGGAATGCTTTGCTGCACCAAGCTGCTTACTCTCCCTCTTGTCATAGTACAGTAACTCTCTTTTCTTATCAAGACTTGGCAGCACAGGATTGTGCCTTGCTGCTAGAAGGTTGGGCCAAATGTAAAATAGATGTAATTCTATAAATCCCATATTGTTAGCAATGTCTCTTGTATATGCACAATAAAGTCTATAAAAAAATGCTACCTTACTATTGCCTTCATACTCAGCATACTTACAAAAGAGTTCACTTGCTGCATACTAGCCTACTGGAACCATGGGACCACATTAGATCCTTACAATGTCGGTTGCCAGCATGTTAGCACCAGGCACCCTGAGGTAATGCACAAACTGCTTCATGCTTACTGGCAATCACATACATCTACCATGCACACACATACTCTGAATCTACATGTGAATCCCATTACCAAAACACCAGGTAGTCAGGGCTCACACCTATCCCTGACCACTGGTCTCTTACTAGAAATAATCCTTCTTATGCTGAGGTATTTACGAAATCTCTCCTTATATCTTAAAAGCCTCTGAGGCATAGACCTGAAAAACATTCCTCAGTAACACAAAGACACTCGTCCAGCTGCTCATACAGCACTACCCAACACAAAGACTGAAGAAGAGCCACCTAACTGGTAGCCTAAGCCCTTTAGACTTCCTCACTGAACTGCTATACATGGAATTGTCTCACTCATTGGGGATTCCACAGTGAGATACACGGATGCACCACTCAACAGTCTAAGAAAATAAAAGGAAATTGTAAGCTGCATCTCAGGGCCCAGGATATGACAGGTTACTAGGGTGTTCAAATCCTTCACCCCAAGTACACATATGGTGTGGTTGCTATTCACATGGGTATAAATGACTTGAGAGACAAGAATGCAAAACCAGGAGTTAATTTGTAGTTACCCATCAATTCATCCAAGTTACATCTGAATACAGAGAGAGAGAGAGAGAGAGAGAAGTGCTTTGCTTTATGTAAAGTGAAAAATGGTTCCACACAAGTGGCATTTTCTGTGATACAAACCTGTCCCTCCAACCTGTTCTGTTTATGTTACAGAAGAGACAGATCTAAAACACTAGTTTCAGAGTACCAGTGTTAACAAACAACCAAGTGAGGAATTGACCCCACAGACATTATTACATCCAGACTGAAAGACAATACATTAATGTGCTGAGCTCTTTGTACACTCCCTCCCATGATCTACATACAAAACCTCTCTACTAGTCTGTCCTCTTACTTTCTGTCTCTCCCATTTGGCAGAGTGCCCCTTCATGTCACTTTCTTCCTGCTCACCTTGTGGTGTTGGTTTCTGCCTGGCCATCTCTGAACTTATCTACCCCAGGCCTTATCACTTGCCGTTACTCTTTCTCTCTCTTTCTGTCTCTCTCTATACTTTGACTTCCTTCCTTTGTAATCCTTCTTGTCTATGGTGCTCTGACAATCTCTGCCTTTGTTTTCTTGTTTTCTGTTTCTTCTCCTCTACATTTTCTAACACAAAGCTGCCTGCAGATTGGTTTATAGAGGTAGATACTAGGCTAGCTACTCTAGTGGTCCATTTTAAGCCTAGCCAATTTCCCTTGATGAGAGTCAAACTCTGTACCTCTTGCCTGTAAGGTAAATACATTATCCCTTATGCCAATCATCCAACCCATTGTTGCACCCACTTCTACAGCCCCACTCATTTTCATGCCTAACTGACCCCACCACATTTGCCATGTCAAAGATCCCTGAGTAAAACGAAAACATAGTCCACATACTCAGCCCCTCAAAATCTGGTCTTCTCCTTTCATGCCCCATTTTTGATTCATAACATTTTCATTTTTTGCATTTCATTTTACTTGTAATTATATTCTTTAATACCTAGTTTCTGTTTAAGTACTCTCTATTTTTCTAGAAGTAATACGAAGATGTTAAAATTATCTGGAAAATGCAAATAAAGCTGCATAAATTGCAGTGTGTAGTATGTGGAAAGATATAAAAAGAAAGCTAAAGGAAGTTAAACTGGTTTAAAGGAAGATCATTCCTTATATGAGCTGCCCAGTTTACTATCATATTTGCAAATGTAACAATTTTGAATCTAGAAATAACAAGACCAGAAGGTCGCAAGCCAAGAATGTCAAAGATCATAAGAACAAACAATATTGAACGTCAAATCTCCCACCTGTGTAGACACAGAAACAAGTGCTAACAGAGGTCTGTCCAGAAGGGGTGAAATATTGACTGTTCGCTCCTATGGTCCTCGACATTCTCAGCTTGCGATCTTCTGGTCTCAGTATTTACGGATTCAAAATTGTTATAATCACAAATACAATAGTAAACCATCTGCTCACTACTACAAGCAGGTAAGAAAGAGAGGAGGGGTTTCTGAAGTCAAATATATGTAAGACATGCATAACTCAAGAGCCTGTGGGCTTATGAACACAACAGGGATAGACTTACCCAGATACTTTCACAATTAAACTTTGCCCTGTCTTCCGTATCATAATTTCAAATGCTATTTCTAAGTTCCTCACACAGTTTAGGTACAGATAACCCTTTTGGAGTGAATTAATGGAGCATTTTTTCCTTCCTGATCATAAGAACTTTTAAAACTCTTAAGAAAAACAGACTTAAAGTAAAAAAAGATAATAATAACAAGCAGTATATACCCTATGCCCCCCCCCAAAAAAAAACTCATAGAGTTTGAAAAAATTCCTGGCAACCTGCCCTCACAATTAAACCTAGTCCTACCTGTTTTTAATTTAAAAAGAAATATTTTATCTGCATACTTGTCTTGAAATTGATACTATTCATTTCAATATGAAGGTCAGTAATCTAATTTCAGGTACCTACTTATGTTCATTATATTTCACGGGTGAAGTTATTGTAGAGAGTTAGAGGACTACAATATTGATTTATTATTGAATAAGCATTAAAATAATAAAGTAAAAATAACATTGTTTTGCTTATGTTCTCATTGTTTTGAGTTTATGTTCTGAAATCTGAGTGGAAAAAAATAACACTGTAGTAGTGCAACAAGTTAAGTGCAACCAGCTTGCAAATTTTGTTTTTTCAAACTCTATCATGTATTTATATCAAATGTGAATAAATAAATATTGAATAACAAGAAAAAAAATAGAAGCATGACTTTGAACTAATACAGTTTTGAAGAAAAATTGGAAACAAATGTAAAGATAACTATTTACTAATATATACAGAGGTGCTGCATGAAAACTGTAATATAATAATCATAACTGATAAAGTAAAAGTTGGAAAAAAGTGAGGAAGACAATAAAAGAGAAAAAATAGGAGAGTAATTTTAAATAGGGAGGAAAGGCACTGGTGAGTGATGAAACAAGAATGTTGATTGTATATGGAGTTATTTAAAATAATTGAATACAGAGGTCTGTGAGAGTATATAAAGAACATAAAAAGAATCCAAAACCAAAAAGCAAAATGATAAAATCCAAAAATAAACCACAGTCAAGGATGATGAAAAAAATAGCGTACACTCGTTTATTATCCGCTTTCGTCCACAGACTTCATCAGATTAAAATTCATCTCTAAAAACAGGATATATATACACCAGTAGTAATCAAGTAGTCATTAAATAATTAACTTAATTAATAATTAGAAAGATTTTTAAACAAACAGTGTTTAAGAAAAACATGAAATGATGTCTGCATTTTTGTTGACTGACAAACCTCTATATTTTAAAAAACATTTCACATTTATGGTGTCGTTCAAGCCTGGTGGTGTATCAGATTTTAGTTTGATCTGCCACAAAGTCTCACGTTGTTCTAAATAATTTTTAAAATCCCCTCCTCTGAGATCAGGATATACAATTTCCAAAACTGAAAAAACAAACTTCTTAAAAACAAGACAACTAGCTGAATGCCTATACAAGGCATTAGTAGCATCTTTTTGACGTATAGCATAAAGATGTTCTCTAATGCGTACTTTAAGATGCCTAGTCGTCATCCCCACATAAAAAGCAGAGCAACCAGAACACAAACTAATATAATCGACACCTTTAGTGTTGCAATTGACAAAGGATGGCACTGCTATAGTTTTTGGATAAGTGTCAATACTAATGTAAGGGCCTTCAGAAATGTAACGACACATGTTACATTGTTGACATCTATTCATTCCTTTTTTAACAGTAGGAACAATAACTGAATTATTACCGTGAAACTCCAACATTTTCTTTAAACTGTTATTGTTCTTTGAAACAAAAAAAGGTCCATCCCCCAACACCTTATAAAGCTCCAAATTGCTTCTAATAACAATCCAATTGTTTCTTAGTATTTGTTGAATGTGCTGGCTATCCAATGTCATTTCAAGTGTACAAATTAAATTAGTATTGATGTTATTTTTAGAAGAAGCAATGTCAAAATTCAAATCTCTAACGGTGCTATAATCCAAAAATGGCTTGTAATCAGTTGTGTGTTTGTTTTTTATTTCATCACTAACTTTTAATAAATCGGGTTTAGGATATCCCCTATCAACAAACAATTTAATAATAAATTCTAACTCATTAATAAAAACATTATACTTGGAAGTCAAGCGGCTTGCTCTTATAAATTGCCCTTTAGGAATGTTTTTAACCATATGTCTAGGGCGGTTGCTTGCATAATGCAGATAATTGTTGTTAAAAGTCTCCTTGCGGAAAATACAACTATGTATCCTATGATCTTCCAAATCCCACCAAAGAAATACATCTAAAAAATTAACTTTTGTACCAACACTATCTCTAGTAAATTGAAGGTAAGCAGAAAAGGAATTAATTTCAGAAAGAAATAAATTGGCAGAATCTAAATTGCCTTCAATGATAAAAAACAAATCATCAACGTAACGGCAAAAAAAGGGGATCTGAAATTTCTTCATTAGATGGGGTAAAAATTCGTACTCCCACCAAGCCATAACTAGATTGGCGAATGCTGGAGCAGCTGGAGAACCCATCGCAACTCCCCTCTTTTGCCTGTAATAGATCTTATCAAAAATAAAATAATTGTTCTCCAAAATAATGTCTAAAAAACCACAAATAGTGGAAATGACATCTGTACTTAAACCATAATTCTTTTTAGTTAGAAGACAATGCACAGCTTCAACACCCTCAAAATGGGGTATAGAAGTATATAAGGATACAACATCAACTGTTAACATGATATGTTTCTGATGATCAAAAACTCCACTTAATAAAAAATTATTTAATTTACTCAAAAAATGCCAAGAGTCTCTAACAAATGAGACTTCTTGTTTCAAAACTGGTCCTAACACTGCATCAATGACAAGGGAAATGCCTTCAGTGACAGAATGGGGAGAAGAGACTATTGGTCTAATAGGAGGATCTATCAGACTTTTATGTGTTTTGGGAATCCCAAAAATGATCCCAACTCTAGGTTGTTGTATAGTGCAAAAATCAAAAATCTCATGATTGATTTCACCAGACATTAAAGCATCATATAAGAAAGAATTGATATCTTTCTGTCTATGCAAAATTTGTTCAAAATTGATGATTTCATATTCATCAGTGTTGTTTAAAATCTCACGCATCTTTAACTTATATGCTTCTTGTTCCATAACAACGGTGTTGCCACCCTTGTCACTTTTCATAAACCTAAGGGTTTTACATAAACTCTTTAAATTATAAAGTGCTTTGGTCTCACTGAGATTTAAATTAGAATAACTGTTAGACCTGACTTTGAACAAATGTTGTAAATCTTGGATACATAAATCTTCAAAAACTCTGATGGTGTGATGTAAAGAAGGAGAAAAAGAAGAAGGTTTTACCAAAATTTTGTTGTTTACAGAAATATCATTCATGATGTAACATAAATTTAACTTTCTGGTATATTTTTTGATTTCTACAACAGTATTACTGTAATTGGCTTTGATACCAGGAACAAAATTCAAACCATAACTCAGTATTTTCAACTCATTTTCACTAAAACAGTAATTGCTTAAATTAACTAGACCAAATTTGTCATTAACACGATTTATGTCTCGTCCCCCGAAGATCCTGAAGCTAGAAAAGTCCGGCTTCTTGTTAAAATGGACTGCTTGTTTCCCTGATTTTTCTTGCTGAAAAAAACAGAAGCAGAAACTTTAACAGCTGTTTTAGAAGTGGTCACAACTTTGTTTTTAATGCTATAGTCTTTGTTAGAGTCTGTAGCAACAACGTCATCACCGGTGTCAGATTGATTGATACCATTCACAGAATCAGAAGTCAAATCAACAGTGACAGCTTCACTGCTTTTTGTTTCATTGCAAGAAGCAAGAGACGACCTTTGTTCCCCCGTCATATTAGTAAAAAAACTTTGACCAGACGTGTTAGGTTTAGAAGTCACTGAACTGTAAGTTCGTTTTTTACCATGACTGAATTCTTGCCCATAATTACCAATAAAACGATGATTGCCACCATCACCAATATTATTGTGATATCTTTTATTGACAAAATTTTCATACGCAGTATTATTCTGATAAGCGGTAATGTCCCGCGTTAATTTAGAAAGCTTCCGCCCAATAATATCATTAGAATGATTCTCAACCTCCATACATAAAGTGTTAAAAAATTCAGAATATGTATCACCAAGAAACATAGTTTTTAAATTTGTTTCAATGGCAATAATCTCTTCTTTAAGAATGCCCATTTTAACATTATTATTATCAATGAGCAGACTAAGTAGGCGCAGGCCCGCATCGTTGAAAAAATTAACTAAGTTCTCAAAAAACGGGTCGTCAGCAAAAACCCCATTTGGACATTTAAAAAATCTTAGTCCTTTAGGGACTATATTTAATTCAACACAACGTGAAAAATAACTGTTCTCAAGTTCAAGAGAATGATACCTTTTAAGCAGCTTTAAAAATAGCTCACGCTTCTTGTTGATATCAACGGTGCTCGCCTTCTTTAGATGGTAACCAGACTCACGAAATGGATTATCGGAGGTCTCCAATAAGCGTTCCACAGAATTATAGCAACGAATACCAGCATGTGAATTAGGACGTTCTTTCCCCAAACGTTCATCTTTTGTCAACACCGAATGTGTTGCCCAAGTCAACCACGGTATCCATTTCCTCATAAACTTCTTCATCCGTACTCAAGGCATTCACCCCTACTCTCGTGTTGCGGTAATGGTCATACTTACGTGGCATGCTTCGTTCGTCAGCACTGGCATTGGATACCAAAATTTTCAGAGAATTCTGAATCTCCATCAATGTGGAAACCAACAAATTGTTAAAGTCAGCATTGTTGTTGAAATTAATGTTGTTAGATAATGGTGTTGGATAAATAGAAATGTCCAACAACGGGTCTTCGTTAACGGCTTCCTTAACCTCGGCCATGGCAATACCAAAGACAAATCCAAAACCAAAAAGCAAAATGATAAAATCCAAAAATAAACCACAGTCAAGGATGATGAAAAAAATAGCGTACACTCAAGAAGCATATAAGTTAAAGATGCGTGAGATTTTAAATAACACTGAGGAATATGAAATCTTCAACTTTGAACAAATTTTGCACAGACAGAAAGACATCAACTCTTTCTTATATGATGCTTTAATGTCTGGTGAAATCAATCATGAGATTTTTGATTTCTGTACCATACAACAACCTAGAGTTGGGATCATTTTTGGGATTCCCAAAACACATAAAAGTCTGATAGATCCTCCTATTAGACCAATAGTCTCTTCTCCCCATTCTGTCACTGAAGGCATTTCCCTTGTCATTGATGCAGTGTTAGGACCAGTTTTGAAACAAGAAGTCTCATTTGTTAGAGACTCTTGGCACTTTTTGAGTAAATTAAATAATTTTTTATTAAGTGGAGTTTTTGATCATCAGAAACACATCATGTTAACAGTTGATGTCGTATCCTTATATACTTCTATACCCCATTTTGAGGGTGTTGAAGCTGTGCGTTGTCTTCTAACTAAAAAGAACTATGGTTTAAGTACAAATGTCATTTCCACTATTTGTGGTTTTTTAGATATTATTTTGGAGAACAATTATTTTATTTTTGATAAGATCTATTACAGGCAAAAGAGGGGAGTTGCGATGGGTTCTCCAGCTGCTCCAGCATTCGCCAATCTAGTTATGGCTTGGTGGGAGTACGAATTTTTACCCCATCTAATGAAGAAATTTCAGATCCCCTTTTTTTGCCGTTATGTTGATGATTTGTTTTTTATCATCGAAGGCAACTTAGATTCTGCCAATTTATTTCTTTCTGAAATTAATTCCTTTTCTGGTTACCTTCAATTTACTAGAGATTGTGTTGGTTTAAAAGTTAATTTTTTAGATGTATTTCTTTGGTGGGATTTGGAAGATCACAGGATACATAGTTGTATTTTCCGCAAGGAGACTTTTAACAACAATTATCTGCATTATGCAAGCAACCACCCTAGACATATGGTTAAAAACATTCCTAAAGGGCAATTCATAAGAGCAAGCCGCTTGACTTCCAAGTATAATGTTTTTATTAATGAGTTAGAATTTATTATTAAATTGTTTGTTGACAGGGGATATCCTAAACCCGATTTATTAAAGGTTAGTGATGAAATAAAAAACAAATACACAACTGATTACAAGCCATTTTTGGATTATAATACTGTTAGAGATTTGAATTTTGACACTGCTTCTTCTAAAAATAACATCAATACTAATTTAATTTGTACACTTGAAATGACACTGGATAGCCAGCACATTCAACAAATACTAAGAAACAATTGGAGTGTTATTAGAGGTAATTTGGAGCTTTATAATGTGTTGGGGGATGGACCTACTTTTGTTTCAAAGAACAATAATAGTTTAAAGAAAATGTTGGAGTTTCATGGTAACAATTCAGTTATTGTTCCTACTGTTAAAAAAGGAATGAATACATGTCAACAATGTAACATGTGTCGTTACATTTCTGAAGGCCCTTACATTAGTATTGACACTTATCCAAAAACTATAGCAGTGCCATCTTTTGCCAATTGTAACACTAAAGGTGTTGTTTATATCAGTTTGTGTTCTGGTTGTTCTGCTTTTTATGTGGGGATGACGACTAGGCATCTTAAAGTACGCATTAGAGAACATCTTTATGCTATACGTCAAAAAGATGCTACTAATGCCTTGTATAGGCATTCAGCTAGTTGTCTTGTTTTTAAGAAGTTTGTTTTTTCAGTTTTGGAAATTGTATATCCTGATCTCAGAGGGGGGGATTTTAAAAATTATATTGAACAACGTGAGACTTTGTGGCAGATCAAACTAAAATCTGATACACCACCGGGCTTGAACGACACCATAAATGTGAAATGTTTTTTAAAATATAGAGGTTTGTCAGTCAACAAAAATGCAGACATCATTTCATGCTTTTCTTAAACACTGTTTGTTTAAAAATCTTTCTAATTATCAATTAAGTTAATTATTTAATGACTACTTGATTATTACTGGTGTATATATATATCCTGTTTTTAGAGATGAATTTTAATCTGATGAAGTCTGTGGACGAAAGCGGATAATAAACGAGTGTACGCTATTTTTTTCATCATCCTTGACTGTGGTTTATTTTTGGATTTTAACATAAAAAGAATATTATAAGAGAATATCCAAGATTTTTGACCAGCATTCTAATAAATAGAAGAGTTTTCTTTAAAACCTTTCCAGGATAATTTCCTCCTGTCAAGACATTTTTGAGTAATACAGAGTTTAACTAGCATGAATAAAGTTATTAATAGAGTAGAATCTTTGAGCTGCATGTTTGTATGCAGAATATGCACAATGACAAAATTCTTAGTTAAAATCTTTGCATGATAACCTAATATTATTGGTTGTTCTTGGAGCGGGCTCCAGATATTAGAAGAATACTTGCAGCTCCATAGAACATGTAATAGATTAACATATTAATCTAGGCTTGCATTACAACTAAGTGTAGTTTGGGGATAATATGAAGATATTTTAATTGAAGTCATATAAGCATTATTTAAAATCATAAACTGAGTAAACTTGCAACATTTCAAAACACAGTTTTGATGGCCTCGATGACTAAAAATATCAAGAAACAACAAAACAGTACACCCCAAAACTGGACAAGATAATTCAGTTTTTTCATCCAAGTTTTGTAAATTACTTCAACCAGTCTAGAACACACTCTGAAATATGTTCAGATTTATGTCATGTGATAAGCAATAATAATGATATAGCATAAATACTATAAAAGCATGACAATAAAACAACTTTAATGCTTGCCATTAAAAACAACTACCCAGATTTTGTAATACAAGATCTCTCCTTATGATATATTCTTTAGGGTCCAAGTTAAAAATGAATTAAAATACTAATCGGTGGTTTAGAGGTGTAATTGATCAAATACAAAGATGGCAAGAAAACTTTTAGATCCCTTCAGATGTTTAGCTTTCAACAAGTATTTGATGTGTAAATGCTTATTCAGACCAGTAGGCAATCATCTTTTAATCTCAGCTTCCACTCAAGCTCCTTAATTTTCAATGTTTTATTCAAATTGATGCATCTCAAATCTGATTCCACATTGCCAACCATGAAAAATACAAATGCATGGAAAGCAGTGCTGTACTATAGTGCTTAAACAAGGCCTTATTTCTGTCATGAAGCTTAACAGAATACTGATATCTTGAATGTTCTGGGCTAATTTCCTGGTGGCCTTACTAGCATGAAATGAAATGCAAGCAAGATTCAGTCATGTAGACAAAACCAAGTGTGGCAGATCAAACCTGGTTCCTGTGTCAATAAACCTGCACCTTGAAAACATGCCTCAAGAGTAAGTAGCTTTAACTTTCTGTGTTACACTGACCATTAAATTACACGTGTCATTCTCCAACGTAAACTTCAAGTTGGATTCTTCCTCAAAAACAAATTTTTGGAAAGGGGCCACTGCGTTTATCAAATCATTGCCCAAATAATTTTCCAATTATTCTTTATTATTCTTTTAATGAATTGGTTAACATATAGTCCATAAATATCTAGAATCAGGAGCCCTCAAAGAGAGTACTATCTTTTTTTTTTATTTATTTTTTTTAAATGTGGGAAACTGTCTTTTTGTATATAATATCATTAGCAAGGGTTCTTTGTCTTTTTGTATATAATATCATTAGCAAGGGTTCTTTGTGTTTTTGTATATAATATCATTAGCAAGGGTTTCCACTGTATTTTTGCAATAAGCATGTTCCAAAGTAGTTCCATCAAAGCTTGTTCCTGATTTATAAAAAAGAACTTCAAATTTATAAGCAAGTCTGGATGTGTTAGTAAGGTACTCCAAAATGACACTGTCCTTACAATTCAGGTGATTACTAGCAGTGTGCAAATAATTATTAATAAAAATACTTCAGAATCGAATTTCTGAACAATATTGTTCCAGCACAGCTGTGCATCTAAACAAATAAAATGGTAGTTGTGATCTTCAAAGTAAAACTAAAAATGTCAGTACGTTCATTCATGTGTCTAATCAAGTCCAAAAATTGTTGTTGATGTTGTATACCTCACATATAAAACATACTGTCAATAAAATACTTGTTAATGAAAACAGGGCAAGATTATTTAAAAAAGTGGCTTCCCAGTAACCAAACACCAGACTGGCAAAGTTTGTCACCTACTTCTGTGAGTTTTGCCTTATAGCATTTCCTTTCAAAAAGAAAAAAAAATGTCATTTAACACCATTTGAAACAAAGAAGATTGTACTGACTTTTACAGCACGTTGTAAATTCAACTGCCATACCTTGGATGATGCTAATACATATTGAAACTGTGACCATTGTAGCTAAAATAAAATCCCCATCCAACGTTTCAGCACCAGCAACAGTCTGCAACAATGCTGAGTCTATGATGTAGGACAAAATATTCTGTACTAAGCTGTTACATTTCCCATCTGCATATAAAGTTACTGTCTCAGTCTTAGGGCCTGCAACTGCAGCAGTTGAGTGAGAGAGAGATTTAGTTTAACCTTTGTTCATCCTCAACATCCCAAAAAGTGTACTATTTTAAGTAGATTTAACCTGGAAAAAAAATCATAAAATTCTGGAGAAATACCACCCTCTGTTAAGAAATCTAACAGTTAATAAACTATACATTTATAACACCTGTTAATAACAAACATGCAACAGAATGATAACTTATATTAACAGACATCATTACATTTATAGTGTCGATATACTGTTTTCTGGCCATGGCAAGCCCTTCCCCCATTCTTATAAACCTTCATGAAGCCTTTACACTTCATCTCTCTAAGCTCCATTACTGCTTGCTTTTCAAAAGTCTAAACTGAAGTAGCTATACTGTGACTTTTGCTGCAGTACTTCCCTTATTTCACAATCAGAAGCATTTAAAAAGGTATTTAATGCTGAAATCAAAGATTAAAAGTGCTGTTTCTTGGAATACCCATGCAAACATGGCTGTTAGAGAGTAAAAGATATAGTATAAAATATTTATAAAATATTTATAAAAGATTAACTTTATGTTTACAGTCTCAAAAGTGTGACTGTAGGAAATAATAAAAGAATACAATAAGAACAGGGTAGCTGTAATGATAGGGGACATGCATTTACCATCAGCAGGCAGGGAGGTCCAAACATCATGGGTTGAAAAATAGAAATAGAGGATTGAGGTCTTGGAACAAAACTGATTCAGTGATCTAGGAGGTGAATGTACCAGAAAGTACAGGATTTAAGATATGGTACCATGGCACCACCCCACTATCTGTAAGTAATTCAATGGTAATGTCTTGGTGGCAGCTCCTAAACTGTAGGCTATCTTTTCAAGAAAGCAACACATTAAGTCTTCTACCTTTAAAAGATGACAGTTTTACAGATTGAAAGCTGTCAAACTGTTTTTTTTCTTAGGATAGCATAAACTAATCATCATCCATACAATTTGGTACCAAGGGCAGCTGTCCCTACCCCCCCCCTTCCTACAGCTCTGTGTAGTGCTAACAAAGGCAGGGTGGTTCAGGGATATTGAAGTGAAAGCACCACTTGTCAGTAGTGATTATACCACTGTGTGATTTTAGGGCTCAGAAAAGCTCAGAACAAGGACAGAAAGAATGATAAGAGATTACACGTGGTAACCTATTTGGAGAAAGGGAAAATAGTAAAAAGAAGAGACAGTTAGGGGACTAGAGGCAAAATGGATGAATAACCTATGGAGATAGATCATGTGTGGAAGACAGTGGAACTAGGCCTGAGGAAAAGACAACAGGACAAGAGCAGGAGAAGATCAGTGGAACTACTCAGGGAAGTCACAGACGTTGTTGGGGTGTAAAAGTGAGTACATATACGAAGTAGGAAGCATGAAAGTGGGGTTAGAAGATGAAAACAGCAAGGAGGTAAGAAGAAGAGCGATGAAGGAAATGAAGAGGAACAAAGACTTCTTTAGGTGTGCAGAAATGGCACACAGACCTCACTAGACTAAGTAAACATGGTAAGCCAATTACATATTATGGGGGCAAAGCTTAAATGCTGAATACTTCTGAATTAAAAAAAAATAAAAAGCGGAGGGTGCCATACTGGGAATGACCAAGTACACAGTAGTCACTGTACTGGTGACATACTAGTACAGAGAAAATGGATTATGGAGTGATAACCAGCAAGAAGAATGGAAAGGGGCCAGATGGGTTCTTCCCTGAGATGCAAAAAGACTTGGCTAGAAAGTTGTCTGATCTATTGACAGAAATATTCCAACAGGCCACTGTCTATTGCAAAAGTGCTGCAGGACAGGAAGATAGTAATGGTGGTCCCCTTACCTAATTGGAGGAAGTAAAAAGAACTCAAGAGATTAGTAAGACTAACAGCAATGGTAGTGGGAAATCCTAAATGGAAGATGAGCTGCTTTCCTGAAAGATAACAACATCTAGAATGGCAACTGACACAGATTTATGGTCACTAGAAGCATTTAATGAAACCTAATCTGTTTTTACAACTGGGTCATGGGGGATCTGGATGAGGAGTACCCATGGATGTGATCTGCTTCAATACTCTACCAAACAGATGGATGTGAGGCATGGGGACAGGGTAAAAAATGAGGAACTGGATATATATTTGGCTGAAGAATAGGACATAAAAGGGGGTGGTGGTGGAGGTGGTGGTGACATTGTCAGCAGGAAGGAACATGACTAGTGGAAATCCATATGAATTTATTCTTGACCCATTTCTCTCCATTTTGTCATGAAGCCATCTGAGGGATTATAGAGCAGGGCACCCCACTTTACAAATGACAGTGATAAAAGGCTACAGAGGATAATAAAGGTAAGAGTTTTAGAATAGTTTTGGAAATGCTGCCCTCA
>NC_056737.1:145585370-145587870 GCF_019279795.1 Protopterus annectens
ACACACACACACACACACACACACACACACACACACACACACACACACACACGTGTGTGTGTGTGTGTGTGTGTGTGTGTGTGTGTGTGTGTGTGTGTGTGTGTGTGTGTGTGTGGACTTGATCATCTTTACCATAATGGTGATGGCTTATTCCACATGAAGTTGTGTATTTGTTTTTGAAAAGGGAAAACAAAAATCATAGGTAATCTATTCCACCATCCATCATACAGTGCTTTTGACATTATTCCTCCATTCATTCATTTTTTCACATCTGTTCCATCCAATTTAGTGTCACAGGGTATCTAAAGCCAATAATAATAAGTGCCCATTTGTTAACCAGGTAGGCCCATTGGGCACACAGTCCATATTTAGGGGCTACCCTGAAGCAGGGTATGGTTAAGTGTCTTGCTCAAGGTCACTCAGTAGGCAAATGAGGGTTGAGGGAATCCTTTCTTGGCACATAATGGGCTTAAGGCATGAAACCATCCTGAATAGAATGGCAGTCCATTGCAAGACAAACATACACTTAAGAGTATATTGCACACAAACCTGTAGGCAGTTTGAAGGTACATTGACGTCTTTGGAATATGAGAAGAAAAACAAAAATACTGGAAAAAATGCTCAGAGACAAAAGATAAATATGTAAACACTGCATGTAATATACTTTACCAAGGAAATAAACCAGAGAACAAACCTATGAGACAGCAAAGATAAAGTTACCTCACTGTGCCATTCATATCTGTTTTTATTCATATTTGTATTAAAATAATATGACATTTTAGTCTGTCATCAGCAAGAACTGATTTCTTTTGATTTTTTGTTGAGTGGGGGAGACTGTACATTTAATTAAATAGCACTGTTGCAGTCAAGTTTACTGATACCATCTGTTGTTCTCAGTTCTTTCTGGTTACAAGGTCCAATATTTTAAGGAAGAGTAGAACAGACATTTGCAACTGCTGACTCATGGAATTATGAAGTGAAACAGAGTATGCAATTATAAGCGGGTTAGAGAGAACATTAGAGGGTGAGGCTTTGCCCCCATGTACTATCCTTACTTGAATATACTAACTCTGTGGTCACACAACTGCATAGAAAAGAGAAAACAACACACATAGCGAATCACAGCTGGTGCAGAATTTTCTAAAGTTGTGGATAAAACATGTTAGTGGGCACTGGCGTAGTATAAATGATGGCCTACACTAAATTGTTTAAGAACTCTGACTATTCCAAGATCACAGACCATACCAGCAATGATTAACCTACAGCAGTTTTTGATGACGTGTTTTCAATGAATATTATTCAGTAAAAGTTCAATGAAAAATGCATAAGATAAAATTAATGGTAACTATATATACTTATATGTGTATATGTTCATTTATAAATATATATATATATATATATATATATATATATATATATATATATATATATATATATAGGTTTATTATTGAAATTCCAAAACTGCATCAGTCGACCCATCAGATTGTCGAACCAAAATGCTGAATTCAGAATTTTGAAACAGCAGCCAAGGTGAAAATGAATACATCGATATCCATAGTTTGATGTATTTGACATAGCAGGAGGTGATGTCAGTAACCCATGCTATGCACATTAACTTACTGTTAAACTCTACAGTCAACGGCACATTAATTGTACTATTTTGCAGGGGGGGGCTATGCCCCCTTGCACCTCCCCCAACACTGCAAATTAAATATACCAACTCTGACATCCTACTACAGTGAGGAAATGGGCTAATTCCCTCTTCCTCATTGAACCGCGATCTCCCTGCACAATGCAGAACCAGCATTCTTCCCACTTGAAAACTGCCTTTCGACCACATGCTGGTTGACTGAAGCAGTTTTGGAATTCTAATAGCAAACCACCTATATATATATATATATATATATATATATATATATATATATATATATATATATATATATATAGATAGATACACACACACACACACACACACACACATATATATATATATATATATATATATATATATATATATATATATATATATAGTTGTCATCCAGAAGAGTAAAAAGTCATATGGGCGAATGCTTTTTACTGATGAAAAAAAGTGGATGCTTTCAATCATAGTTTTGCTGGCAGCTTTTTTGTATGAGGTCACAGTACATTGGGGTAAAGGAATTTTCTCTTACCCCACTGTTGTATGATCTTTGAGTATGAATATATATAATTAGCAAAGGGCGGGGAGGTACATGGGGGCTTGCCCCCTGTAAAAACAATATATTTAATTTGTGCAGTTTTTGATCGGTTTAGATGTGCTGTAAAATAATTGCTGTTTCTATCATTCACTCTTTTGACAGTTCAATCTTACATGTATATATGTATGTGTAGGATACTGCATTGAATGGGCAGTGCACCAACACCCAGCAGATTAATGTCATAATGTTGAAGTCGCCAATATTGACAATGCTCTGGCGATTACCCCAAGTTTGCTAAACCAATGGAAAGTGTTTTTGTAGGG
>NC_056737.1:145592870-145607870 GCF_019279795.1 Protopterus annectens
GGTTGAAGTCACGCATGCAGGTTACTCGAGTGGAGCTTGACTTGTGGATATGCAGTAATCCCATGAAGGCGGGGACTGAGAACGCTTTGTATGCCAGACTGAGGTCACCTCTGAGGAGTCTGTAGGAGACTGAGTAAAGAGACAGGGCCTTTAGCCTATCTGTTTAGGGTAGATGTTTGAGCCCTGGATTCTCCTGCTGAGGAACCTCTGTGGTCTCTCCAGCTGTGCATGTGCTTTGTGAGGTACATGCCAAAAGGAGTGCTGTACTCAATAATGGGCCTTATAAGGGAAGAATACAGGGATGTTATGACCACCTTGTCCCTGAATGAGATACCCTTACTAATGAGGTGGGCCATGTAGAAAGCTTTCCATGCAATGTTGGCAATATGGTGGTCAAAAGTCAGTTTGCTATCAACATGAGTGTCCAAGTCCCTCACGACTGATTGTGTGGACCTTGTTATTAATGTGGAAAATTATGGGGACATCACTCTCCCCAAAGGGGATGATGATGCATTTTTTGGCATTCAGTTTAAGGCCATGTTTCTGGCACCAGTCATCTGTTTGGGTGAGACCCTCTTGGAGGATGTCCACATCACTAGGGGAATTGATGACAGTCCCCAGCGTACAGTCATCTGCAAACTTGGTCAGCCATAGCCCACTGTTTTTGCCTGCACATCAGAAAAGTATATCCCAAACAACAAAGGCCCC
Organism: Protopterus annectens; assembly: GCF_019279795.1. Taxonomy (NCBI): domain Eukaryota; kingdom Metazoa; phylum Chordata; order Ceratodontiformes; family Protopteridae; genus Protopterus; species Protopterus annectens. The sequence goes on from NC_056737.1 coordinate 145,593,579, forward strand.
AAGACCGATCCCTGGGGTACACTGCTTATTACAGGTCAGCTGCTTAGGATGGATTCCCCTGTTTTGATTAGGTGCATTCTATCAGTGAGCCAGTTTGCTACCCATCTGGTAACATATGGATCGATGCCTAGTTGAGAGAGATTATCTATTATACCCAAGTGGGGAATAGTATCAAAGGTTTGGCCAGGTCAAGGTAGGTGGTGTGCACCATCTTCCTCTCGCCCATCACTTTGGTGACTGTCTCAAAGAAATCGACCAAATTTAACAGGCATGACCACCCCTTGATGAAACCAAGCTGTGTGGGATCAGGAGTTTGGAGGTTGCCATTGTCCTTGTTAATGCAGTCCATGATAATCTGCTCCATGGCCTTGCAGATCAGACTAATTAGGCTGATGGGTCTCTAATTTCTTGGATTGGTAGATGCTACACCTTTATGCAAAGGGATGATAGCAGCTGTCCTCCACTTGGCTGGGATCAAGCCGGTACTCAGGCTTTGGTTGAACAGGGTGTCTAATGATGCTGAAAGTTCCTGCCTGAGTTCATGTAGGATGCAAAACCATGACACAAACAGCTCAAACAAGCTGTGAAAACTCCAAAGAAAACACTTGGGACTCCAGCAAAAGACTGCAACAGTACAATTTAATGCTTCTGGTACCTCAGCTACTGCCATCAAGAAATATTCAGCATTGATACAGCAGTCATTATATACACCATTAAAGTGATAATTACATAAATTAAACAACTAACCAAACAATTAATCTAGAATTAGTCTCTTCGATGTACATTGAACTGGTTAAAGATTTTGGTTAAACGTAATGAGAGGGCTGTTAGCAGAATACAGAATGATATTCTGCAAGTTCAAGAGTCTCTTATTAATGAAACTTCTGAGATTACATTTAGCAATAATATGAAGGACTTTAAAACTCGAGTTATCAAGGTTGAGATGGATGTCACTGAGCGAAAGAAAAAGAAACTCGCTTGTGACATCAATGATTATAAAAATTACTTTCTTTTTTCATGGCAGCATAAACCTAGAAGAGGGCATGTTTTTTCCAATCGTATGAGTGGGAAAATGCACACATCGCGAGATTCTTCAGTATCATTGGTAGAGACAGTCACCGGTAGCAGGAAGAGTGTTTCCTTTTAGAACCTTTTGACTGATTTAGCCTCACAAATGGGACAAATAGGACAAACGGCTCTTAATCAGTAATCAACCCCTACTCAAGGTAAAGGGCGGGAGTAAAGAGACCAGGGAAAGGGAAAGAGAATTTAAATCCGTTGGTGTATGTTCAAGGGCATTCTTTTGTAATTAATAAGTATGTTAGTGTGTTTTGTTTCATGTAGGATGCAGCCTGGGGTTATCAGGTATTCCTGAGTCCATGCAGTTATATAAATGCTCATAAAGTACTTTGGTGAAGGTTTGGACATATGTGCCAGGTCCTATGGAGGGGGAGGGGAGGGGCTGTGAAGCTGTTTATACCTTCCCTCAGGAGGTTGTAATCAGCTTTGGAGAAGTTTTTTTGTTTGACCCTAGCTGGGGGGGGGGGGTCAGTGAAGATGGTGACTTCAAATGTGACTGCTTTGTTGTCGGATCTTACCAGTGAGGATGACACTGTAGGGATACTGCAGTGGTTATTCATTGTTGGTTAATACCAAGTCCAAGATATTTTCACCTCTTGAGAGAGTGTCAACCAGCTGATCCAAGGCATTTGCATTGGCAAAATCAAAGAATCTTGGGGCATTTGTGTTTTGGCATGAGGTGTTCTTCCAATCCATGGTTGATAGTGAAAGTTACCCAGGATCAGGGTAAAAGGCTGAATATTGATAGATTCAAAAAGGTCCAGATAGGTGGAGTGGGCATCTTGAGTCAAAGTTGGGGGCCTGTAGCTGGCTATGATTTGAATAGGGGTCCTGTCAATGGCTAAATGCACCTGGAGTGTATCCTGTGCATCAGTTTGTTTCAGCAGCCTTGAAGTATGTATGTCTTTTATATATTTTAACACTGAGCTTATCGAAGGAAGGACACTGAGGAAACTCGGAGCTATAATATATAACATTAAGTATCCTTCTTTTGTTTATTTTGTTCTTTATTTCTTTGTTATTTATAGCACTTTGTGTACTGTGTATTTTTCTAGCTAGTTTCACTGTGTGTGAGGTAGTAACTGGAAATTGTCCACTTTTATTAAGCATTTGTTGGGTTGTTTGTTTCTGATAACTTGTTGCAGTTAAACTCTTTTTTCTAAAGGCTCCTTTAGCTGTTTAAAACTTTCATTTAAAGGCTCACTGCTGCTTTTCAGCTGTGAGAAACATTTCTGCACTTTGTTCTAAGTAGTGGGGATATTTGTAGCATTTCCATATTCAGGCTTGTATTTGGGCCTAGTGTTTGTGGAGGCTGTGTGTCTGAGCACATATTCAGGGACATCTTGGTTTAGCCAAAGCCATCAGGCATTTCAGTGAAAGAGAATTGTTTGAGGTCATTGGCTGACTGAGGTCACCTGGACTACAGCTTAGACTAAGCACCTCATTGGTTCTTTTGAGATTTCTTTCTTAAAAGCTGTCTCAGGTTTCAACTTTCTGTTACCTAAGAAGTTCAGTTGTGAGTGTTCTGCCATTTCACACTGAGCTTATCGAAGGAAGGACACTGAGGAAACTCAGAGCTATAATATATAACATTAAGTATCCTGTTTTTTGTTTATTTTGTTCTTTATTTCTTTGTTATTTATAGCACTTTGTGTACTGTGTATTTTTCTAGCTAGTTTCACTGTGTGTGAGGTATTAACTGGAAATTGTCCACTTTTATTAAGCATCTGTTGGGTTGTTTGTTTCCGATAACTTGTTGCAGTTAAACTCTTTTTTCTAGATGCTCCTTTAGCTGTTTAAAACTTTCATTTAAAGGCTCACTGCTGCTTTTCAGCTGTGAGAAACATTTCTGCAGTTTGTTCTAAGTAGTGGGGATATTTGTAGCATTTCCATATTCAGGCTTGTATTTGGGCCTAGTTTTTGTGGAGGCTGTGTGTCTGAGCACATATTCAGGGACATCTTGGTTTAGCCAAAGCCATCAGGCATTTCAGTGAGAGATAATTGTTTGAGGTCATTGGCTGACTGAGGTCACCTGGACTACAGCTTAGACTAAGCACCTCATTGGTTCTTTTGAGATTTCTTTCTTAAAAGCTGTCTCAGGTTTCAACTTTCTGTTACCTAAGAAGTTCAGTTGTGAGTGTTCTGCCATTTCACACTGAGCTTATCGAAGGAAGGACACTGAGGAAACTCGGAGCTATAATATATAACATTAAGTATTCTGTTTTTTTTATATTGTTCTTTATTTCTTTGTTATTTATAGCACTTTGTGTACTGTGTATTTTTCTAGCTAGTTTCACTGTGTGTGTGGTATTAACTGGAAATTGTCCACTTTTATTAAGCATATGTTGGGTTGTTTGTTTCTGATAACTTGTTGCAGTTCAACTCCTTTTTCTAGAGGCTCCTTTAGCTGTTTAAAACTTTCATTCAAAGGCTCACTGCTGCTTTTCAACTGTGAGAAACATTTCTGCAGTTTGTTCTAAGTAGTGGGGATATTTGTAGCATTTCCATATTCAGGCTTGTATTTGGGCCTAGTGTTTTGTTGAGGCTGTGTGTCTGAGCACATATTCAGGGACATCTTGGTTTAGCCAAAGCCATCAGGCATTTCAGTGAGAGAGAATTGTTTGAGGTCATTGGCTGACTGAGGTCACCTGGACTACAGCTTAGACTAAGCACCTCATTGGTTCTTTTGAGATTTCTTTCTTAAAAGCTGTCTCAGGTTTCAACTTTCTGTTACCTAAGAAGTTCAATAGTGAGTGTTCTGCCATTTCACACTGAGCTTATCAAAGGAAGGACACTGAGGAAACTTGGAGCTATAATATATGACATTAAGTATCCTGTTTTTTGGTTATTTTGTTCTTTATTTCTTTGTTATTTATAGCACTTTGTGTACTGTGTATTTTTCTAGCTAGTTTCACTGTGTGTGAGGTATTAACTGGAAATTGTCCACTTTTATTAAGCATCTGTTGGGTTGTTTGTTTCTGATAACTTGTTGCAGTTAAACTCTTTTTTCTAGAGGCTCCTTTAGCTGTTTAAAACTTTCATTTAAAGGCTCACTGCTGCTTTTCAGCTGTGAGAAACATTTCTGCAGTTTGTTCTAAGTAGTGGGGATATTTGTAGCATTTCCATATTCAGGCTTGTATTTGGGCCTAGTGTTTGTGGAGGCTGTGTGCCTGAGCACATATTCAGGTACATATTGTTTGAGCCAAAGCCATCAGGCATTTCAGTGAGAGAGAATTGTTTGAGGTCATTGGCTGACTGAGGTCACCTGGACTACAGCTTAGACTAAGCACCTCATTGGTTCTTTTGAGATATCTTTCTTAAAAGCTGTCTCAGGTTTCAACTTTCTATTACCTAAGAAGTTCAGTTGTCAGTGTTCTGCCATTTCACACTGAGCTTATCGAAGGAAGGACACTAAGGAAACTTGGAGCTATAATATATAACATTAAGTATTCTGTTTTTTGTTTATTTTGTTCTTTATTTCTTTGTTATTTATAGCACTTTGTGTACTGTGTATTTTTCTAGCTAGTTTCACTGTGTGTGAGGTAGTAACTGGAAATTGTCCACTTTTATTAAGCATCTGTTGGGTTGTTTGTTTCTGATAACTTGTTGCAGTTCAACTCTTTTTTCTAGAGGCTCCTTTAGCTGTTTAAAACTTTCATTTAAAGGCTCACTGCTTTTCAGCTGTGAGAAACATTTCTGCAGTTTGTTCTAAATAGTGGGGATATTTGTAGCATTTCCATATTCAGGCTTGTATTTGGGCCTAGTGTTTGTGGAGGCTGTGTGTCTGAGCACATATTCAGGGACATCCTGGTTTAGCCAAAGCCATCAGGCATTTCAGTGAGAGAGAATTGTTTGAGGTCATTGGCTGACTGAGGTCACCTGGACTTCAGCTTAGACTAAGCACCTCATTGGTTCTTCTGAGATTTCTTTCTTAAAAGCTGTCTCAGGTTTCAACTTTCTGTTACCTAAGAAGTTCAGTTGTGAGTGTTCTGCCATTTCACACTGAGCTTATCGAAGGAAGGGCACTGAGGAAACTCGGAGCTATAATATATAACATTAAGTACCCTGTTTTTGTTTATTTTGTTCTTTATTTCTTTGTTATTTATAGCACTTTGTGTACTGTGTATTTTTCTAGCTAGTTTCACTGTGTGTGAGGTATTAACTGGAAATTGTCCACTTTTATTAAGCATCTGTTGGGTTGTTTCTTTCTGATAATTTGTTGCAGTTCAACTCTTTTTTCTAGAGGCTCCTTTAGCTGTTTAACTCTTTCATTTAAAGGCTCACTGCTGCTTTTCAGCTGTGAGAAACATTTCTGCAGTTTGTTCTAAGTAGTGGGGATATTTGTAGCATTTCCATATTCAGGCTTGTGTTTGGGCCTAGTGTTTATGGAGGCTGAGTGTCTGAGCACATATTCAGGGACATCTTGGCTTAGCCAAAGCCATCAGGCATTTCAGTGAAAGAGAATTGTTTGAGGTCATTGGCTGACTGAGGTCACCTGGACTTCAGCTTAGACTAAGCACCTCATTGGTTCTTTTGAGATTTCTTTCTTAAAAGCTGTCTCAGGTTTCAACTTTCTGTTACTTAAGAAGTTCAGTTGTGAGTGTTCTGCCATTTCACACTGAGCTTATCGAAGGAAGGACACTGAGGAAACTCGGAGCTATAATATATAACATTAAGTATCCTGTTTTTTTTTTTGTTCTTTATTTCTTTGTTATTTATAGCACTTTGTGTACTGTGTATTTTTCTAGCTAGTTTCACTGTGTGTGAGGTATTAACTGGAAATTGTCCACTTTTATTAAGCATCTGTTGGGTTGTTTGTTTCTGATAACTTGTTGCAGTTAAACTCTTTTTTCTAGAGGCTCCTTTAGCTGTTTAAAACTTTCCTTTAAAGGCTCACTGCTGCATTTCAGCTGTGAGAAACATTTCTGCACTTTGTTCTAAGTAGTGGGGATATTTGTAGCATTTCCATATTCAGGCTTGTATTTGGGCCTAGTGTTTGTGGAGGCTGTGTGTCTGAGCACATATTCAGGGACATATTGGTTGAGGCAAAGCCATCAGGCATTTCAGTGAGAGAGAATTGTTTGTGGTCATTGGCTGACTGAGGTCACCTGGACTACAGCTTAGACTAAGCACCTCATTGGTTCTTTTGAGATTTCTTTCTTAAAAGCTGTCTCAGGTTTCAACTTTCTGTTACCTAAGAAGTTCAGTTGTGAGTGTTCTGCCATTTCACACTGAGCTTATCGAAGGAAGGACACTGAGGAAACTTGGAGCTATAATATATTACATTAAGTATCCTGTTTTTGTTTATTTTGTTCTTTATTTCTTTGTTATTTATAGCACTTTGTGTACTGTGTATTTTTCTAGCTAGTTTCACTGTGTGTGAGGTATTAACTGGAAATTGTCCACTTTTATTAAGCATCTGTTGGGTTGTTTGTTTCTGATAACTTGTTGCAGTTAAACTCTTTTTTTCTAGATGCTCCTTTAGCTGTTTAAAGCTTTCATTTAAAGGCTCACTGCTGCTTTTAAGCTGTGAGAAGCATTTCTGCACTTTGTTCTAAGTAGTGGGGATATTTGTAGCATTTTCATATTCAGGCTTGTATTTGGGCCTAGTGTTTGTGGAGGCTGTGTGTGTCTGAGCACATATTCAGGAACATCTTGGTTTAGCCAAAGCCATCAGGCATTTCAGTGAGAGAGATTTGGCTGACTGAGGTCACCTGGACTACAGCTTAGACTAAGCACCTCATTGTTTCTTTTGAGATTTATTTCTTAAAAGCTGTCTCAGGTTTCAACTTTCTGTCACCTAAGAAGTTCAGTTGTGAGTATTCTGCCATTTCACACTGAGCTTATTGAAGGAAGGACACTGAGGAAACTCGGAGCTATAATATATAACATTAAGTATCCTGTTTTTTGTTTATTTTGTTCTTTATTTCTTTGTTATTTATAGCACTTTGTGTACTGTGTATTTTTCTAGCTAGTTTCACTGTGTGTGAGGTATTAACTGGAAATTGTCCACTTTTATTAAGCATCTGTTGGGTTGTTTGTTTCTGATAACTTGTTGCAGTTAACCTCTTTTTTTCTAGAGGCTCCTTTAGCTGTTTAAAACTTTCATTTGGTGGCTTTGCAGTTGCCCGCCCCTAGTGTAAATTTGATCTGGGACCCTCCTCCCAGTCTAGTGTCATTACCTCATTCTACCCAGTACAGGGAGAACATTTGAGAAGGCCAATCAGCTTAGTTTCTGCTACTCCTTTCTCTCTTTCCTTTGTCTCTTTCCACTTAAAAAAATGTATCTGCTTTTACTGTATTTGTGTTTATTCCTACTTTATTTTGCTTTTGCGTCATCTTAAAAGTACTCAATTGTATTTATTACTGCTTGGTGTAACTCATTCTAAGCCTTTAAGTTTAAGCACTTGGGCTTCAGACCAGTTGTTTTACATTAAGATGGTTTGTGGTCTGCACTGTAGTGGCACAACAGGTAGCTTACATCCTTCTAAGTTGGGAACTGCTGATTGAGGGCTCAGTGTCGGTTATTCTAAAAGTGTATTAATTCTGGTTTAAGCACTTGGGCTTTAGGCCAGTTATTTTACATTAAGAGGGTTCGTGGTCTACACTCTTGTGGGAGGAGAGGCTGGACTCTGCCCTTCTGAGCTGGGAATTTCCGGTTAAAGGCTTATAGTGCCTGCATATTTGAACTGCTTCTTACTGAAATTGGTACACCTTGTTTGCTGTAGCATAGACTAGATGCAGGCCTGCTGAATCTAGCTTTTTTTGTATAACTTGAGCACTAATCCAGGCATTCTTTAAAGTATTCAATTGTATTTATTACTGCTTGGTAGTAACTTGATTAAAGTGTAGCTATCATTCTAAGTCTTTTGGATTAAGCACTTGGGCTTCAGACCAGTTGTTTTACATTAGGAAGGTTTGTGGCCTGCACTGTGGTGGCAGGACAGGTAGCTTACATCCTTCTAAGTTGGGAACTGCTGATTGAGGGCTCAGTGTCTGTTATTCTAAAAGTGTATTAGTTCTGGTTTAAGCACTTGGATGTCAGGCCAGTTAGTTTACATTAAGAAGGTTCATGGTCTGCACTCTTGTGTGAGGAGAGGCTGGACTCTGCCCTTCTGAGCTGGGAATTTCTGGTTAAAGGCTTATAGTGGCTGCATATTTGAACTGTTTCATACTGAAATTGGTACACCTTGTTTGCTGTAGCATAGACTAGATCCAGGCCTGCTGAATCTAGCTTTGTTTGTATGCTTGTTGTTTGTTTGCTTGTTATTTCCCTGAAACGCTAATTCCACCTAAAATGCGGCTTTTCAGCGCTTCTGTGGATCCCTAGTGATATCTGCATTGCTTACTGTACTTATTTCCTTGTTTCACTTGAAAGAAAGTTACTGTTTGTCATTTTTTGCATTTAAGTTACCTGTAACACATTGCATTTAAGTTACCTGGCACTTGCTCACTAAGTCAGCACTAAAAAATTAAAAGCACTACACCCTCACAAACTCCCCTTAAGTACATTGTTCCCCATTGGCCCTTTTTTTCAATTATAAAGGAATTCCCAATACTATTCTAGCATGTCCAAAGGTCAGTTGTCAATCTCCTCTCTGGTCCAGCTGGTGAATCTGGGAATCCTGAGGCAATGTTGCAACTGCCTTATGTTCACAGACAACCCTCTCCTCCTCCCAACAAATTCCAACACATGTGAGAGATGCAACCATATAGCCAAACTGGAGGCTAAGCTCTCTCAACTCAAAACTGGTGTAACCAGTCAGGAGGAGAAGGAAACCTCACTCACTACAAGTCCAGTCTCACATAGACCTACCACGACAGCAAACCAAACACATAAACACACAAAAACATACTCGGAGGCTCTAAATAAAAATCTGCCTAAGCAGCAGAGACCTCCAAAGCAGACACCCAAGCAACCGCTACCTCAAAACAAAACACGTGCAACATATAGCTCACAAAGCCAGTGTGCCGAACAGTCACAGCCCGTAAGGCTAAACAACACACCTGATACACTTGTAATAGGTGACTCTGTTGTCAGGCACACTGACGTCCCACTCACCAGGCTGAACAAGGAGAAGGTCACGGTGAGCTGCCTGTTGGGTGCTAGGATCCGCCACATAACACATGCACTCAGGTCACTCCAAGGCAAGTACAAATATGACTCAGTCATTGTCCATGCTGGTGTGAATGACCTGAGATATACCTCCCCGGACTACATGAAAAGAGAAATAGAGGAGCTCTCTGAGCATGTAGCCCAGGCCGGTATGACCCTGACCTTGAGTAGCATCTTACCCTCACCAAAAATGATGTCACAATATGAAGACAAGATGATCAATTTCAACAATTGGCTTAAGTACTGGTGTCATTCAAAGGGGATCCGATGCCTGCCAGCCTGGGGTGACATCCTCGACTAGCCACGATGCTTCGCTAGGGATGGCTTGCACCTGTCACCCCTGGGCTTTCAGATATTGGCAAAGGCTCTTGCTACCCCCATAGTGCCTTTTTTAGGCAAGGCTCAAAAGACCAACCCACCTCCATATGTATCACAAGGGATAAGAAACTAAGAGTAATGCTAGACCTCTAAACCTCAAGATGCACGCACTCTAAACTCTCCATAGCATGGAGAACATCAATATCTGTGCAGTAACAGAAACCTGGTTCAGGTCTCCCGAGAACACCCCAGCACTACCAGGTTATACCTCCTACCATGCTTTTCGGCCCCAAAACTTGGACCGAATCACAAAAGGAGAGGGAGTATCAATATTCGTCAAAAATACCCACACCTTCAGGTTGGTGGCACAGCACGAAGCATCAGAGACTATCCATGTGCAACTAACAGTGGGTAAAACTGCCTTCCAGTTTATAGCCTGCTACAGACCACCCTCCCAAACCCAGGAACCCCACTCGGTCTTCCTGTGAACACTGGAAAATATGAAGGTCTCTCCAAACACCATTATATTAGGCGACTTCAACTACCCAAACATAGACTGGGAGCATTACTCTAGCTCCAACACCCTAGCCCAAAGGTTCCTAGAATTTATAAACTCAAATGCTATGGAACAACTTGTTACCACTCCCACAAGAGGGGAAAACATACTGGACCTGATCATCACCAACATGGGGACTCTATGCTCCAGACCAGCAGTGTATCCCTCATTGGTAAGATCAGACCATAAACTAATCTCACTGGATATTCACATCCCGACCCCACCCCCTGCCCAGAAAACCACAGTGAAAAACTTCTCTAAAGCAAATTTCACACTCCTCAAAACCGAGGTGGAATCCTTCAAAGCCCCAGGGCCTGTGGAAAATATGGCCCAGACCGCAGAATCCTTTATAAATGCATTCTATGAACACCTTCAGGAATACATGGATCATGCAATCCCAAATAAAACCAAGACCCAATCCTCCAAAGGCAGATGTCCTGTCTGGTGGACCCCAGCCATAAACAAACTATACAATAGAAGGAGGAAGCTACTACATGATAGAGCAAAATCCCAAAAAGGGAAGGCATCTCTGATCAGTATTAGCAAAAAACTACGGGCACTCATAAAATCATCTAAGGCCAGCTTCGAGAGAAAAATTGCACAGGAAATTAAGGATAATCACAAGGCTTTCTTTAGTTATGTTAGGAACCTGGGTGGGAATTCCCACATATGCTCAGAATTAGTCAAAAATGGCAAAAAATGCACCAAACCCACAGACATTGCCAACATCCTAGCTGACAGGTTCAGCACAAACTCCCCCCCCCTCCCCAATAAAAGGGTGAATATCTATCCCAGCAGAGTGCTGCCCCCCTGACATCTCAGATGCTCAGGTAAGAGCCGCCCTCTCCAAAGCAAAAAACACATCATCAATGGGACCAGACGGTGTCCCAGGCTGCGTCCTACATGAACTCCAAGAAGAGCTAAACCCAAACATAAAACTACTGTTCAATCTCAGTCTTACTACAGGATATGTACCCAAAGAGTGGCGTACAGCAACAGTGGTCCCTCTCCACAAAGGTAGTGCCTCAACGGATCCTGGAAACTATCGCCCCATAAGCCTGACTAGCTTGGTCTGCAAAGCTTTGGAAAGGATCATCATGGACCTCATAAATAAAGATATTGGGGACCTACAGACACTGGATCCTACCCAGTTCGGCTTTGTTAAGGGCAGATCCTGCCACTTAAATCTGGTCAATTTCTTTGAAACAGTCACCAAGGCCATTGACGAGGGGAAGGTGGTCCACACAGCCTACCTGGACCTCGCAAAAGCCTTCAATACAATACGCCACTCGGGCATTATAGATAAGCTCACCAGCTTAAATATAAACCCCTATGTCACTAGACGGGTTGCAAACTGGCTCAAGGACAGAACCCACATGGTTAGAATTGCTGGAGCCATGTCAGAATCCAAACCAGTTATAAGTGGCATCCCACAAGGCTCAGTCCTGGGACCTCTCTTGTTTGGTATATATTTCTCGGAGGTACAGGCAAACACGGAAGGACTGTGGCTGACCAAGTTCGCAGATGTCTGCAAACTGGGCACCATAATCAACTCTCCAGCTGACACAAGCATCCTCCAAAAGGGCCTCATAGAAACAGACAACTGGTGCCAGAGCCATGGCCTCAAGCTAAATGCCAAAAAGTGTATAGTCATCCCCTTTGGCAAAAACAAAGTGCCCACAAATTACCACATAGGTGGTAATCCATTAAGTACAGAAGAAGTAATTAGGGACCTGGGGACCCAAGTTGATAGCAATCTCTCATTTGACAACCACGTGGCCAAAGTGGTTAGAAAAACATTTTATATAGCCCACCTAATCATGAAGGGATTCACATCTAGATCAGGGGAGGTCATCGTGCCTCTTTTCTCATCCCTCATCAGGCCTATAATTGAGTACAATGCCCTTTTTGGGATGTACCTTACCAAACACATGCAGCAACTGGAAAGACCCCAAAAGTACCTCACCAAGAGGATCAAAGGGCTCAAACAGATGCCATATTATGCCCGATTAAAGAAACTCCAGCTCTACTCAGTGGAATACTGCCTGCTCAGAGGCGATCTGTGCCTGACGTATAAAGCCATGTCCAACCCGGAATTAATGGACATGCTGCACCTCAGAAAATCCAAATCCCATTGAGCTACGCGCTTGAGAGACTTGAAACTCAGCACTGAAATAAATAGGACATGCTGGAGGGACAGATTCATAACCCAGAGGCTCCCTTCACTCTGGAATAAAATCCCAGTCTAGGTTAAGCAGAGTCCCTCATTGACTCTCTTCAAGAGGAATCTTGATGAGTGGATGGGAGATTGTAGGTTTACCCCGGGTATCACTTCTGTGTCACTGTTAGACAGAGGCACAGTATACTAACCTCAAAAAAGGGCATAGCAAAATTAATTAAAATGGGTGGCGAAAGCCAAACACACTCTGGCTAGGCTTATAAATGCCCTAGGGCAGATAGCCTAATATGAACCTATGAACCTATGAACCTATATAAAGCAGCTTCACCTCCTTTTGCTTTACTGCCCATGGCTTGTGGTCTGAATGTATGATAGGATGAGTAACATGGTATGGCTGAGGTGCTCTACACAGCTTTGAACCATGTTTCTGTGACTACACAAATGTCAACATCTTCCAGAGTTAAAAATGCTTACAATGAGTGCAGTTTCATGTTTAGACTCATAGTGTTTAGCAGCATGACTTTTAATTTGTGTTTTGATAAAATTTTCATGTTGGTAGTTTTGACCTCATGGCATTACCTAAGAAGGCGCAATGGGGAGGCAAGAGCCTTTGCCAGAAGGCTGAAGCCCAAGGGAGACAGATGCAGGCCATCTCTGGCAAAGCATCATGGTTTGTCAACCATGTCTTGCCAGGCTGTCAGGTACAGGATCCTCTTGGAATGACATCAGAATGTAATCCAATTGTTAAAGTCAATCATTTTCTGTTTGTACTGAGGCATCATTCTGGGTGATGGTGGAATGCTGCTTAAGGCTGGGAACATACCTTTCTGGGACACATATTCAGAGAGCTTGATCATGTCTCTCTTCATATAGACCAGGGAGGTACGTCTCAAGTCATTCATGCCAACATGGACTATGACAGTCATAACAGTACTTGTTGTTGAGAGACTTGAGTGTATGGGTGATAAAGCAGACTCTGGCACCTGACAAACAACTAAGTGTGACTTTCTCCTTATCCAGCCTGGTGAGGGGCACATATGTGTATCTCACAATGAAGTCTCCTATGACTAATATGTTAGGCTTATGTTCAGGCCTTAGTGGCTGTAAGACACAGGTGTGTGAACTATGTGTGGTGTGTGGTGTGGTGGGCAGTGGAGTTCACCTCTGTTTTTGCCTCGGCGGTCTCTTTTGTTTTGGTATGTTTTTGTTGAGGACCACTGCATATGTGGGTGTGTGTTGTGTAGGTGTGAGTGGTGTTTGAGTTGTAGTGTTTGTGTTGACAACCTTCTCAGTACCAGATATACTGGCTTGCAAGAGACAGAGCATTGACTCTAGGTTCTTAATATAATTGCATTTCTCACACATTGGGCTCCTAAGTGGTAGTAGTAGACGGTTGCCCTTGTACATGAGGCAGTTGCTACACTGTCTCAGGATGCCCATATCAACCAGAATAGCAGGAGAAAGCGCAGGAAATTGTCCATCCATATTTGTCAGAAACTGAGGGAGAGAGGCCCGAGAGAGCTAAGAGGGTAAAGGGTGGAAGGTCTAAGAGTAGTACTACTAGGTGATCACACAAGTGCTACTAAGGGAAAATATGTACCTGGAATACCACACAAAGGGTTAAAAACAGTGCAGCTGCAGCTCTGGATGCATCAAACCTGTATCGGACTATGCTACTCAATTTATGGGTTAAGAACAGAGTAAAACTCACAAAAAAGCACAGATTAAAGCACAGATTAACCACTTACAGACAAAAAGGAACTCACAGTATGAAAAAATACAGTTAAACAGTAATGATATGCATTAAAATGCAGTTAAACAGTAATGGATTGTAGTTAATCAGTAAATTGCTTTAAAACAGTGCAAATGTGATAAATTAGCTCACAATCACAACAACAAAAAACAGCTCAACGTATAAAAGGCTACTGACAAGCAATAACAAATGCGGCAAACTAAATGCAGTTGAACACCTAAGCACAAGCTTATTGTGAACTTTTGTAAAGACATAGGAATTTTTATTTTACAATGAACCTGAAATATTTA